>NW_012149975.1:679212-703458 GCF_000956105.1 Propithecus coquereli | reverse complement strand
TAATTTCTTTCTATTTTTAGTAGAGACAGGGTCTCGCTCTTGCTCAGGCTGGTCTCGAACTCCTGAGCTCAGACAACCCTCCCGCCTCGGCCTCCCAGAGTGCTAGGATTACAGACGTGAGCCACCGCGCCTGGCCTAAATCTTTTTTCTAACTCTGTGAATGTAGATATATGTATAATTTACTTTATTGAGATTGTACTCTCTATAGAGTTTTACATATGATGTGTTTATAAAATTGTTTTTGTTCTTTTTCTAATGACAAATGTAATAATTCAAGAGCAAAAAATAAAGATTGGCAAAAAAAGAGGAGTAAGAGGGTAAAACCTGAGCAAATATGAAAATATACCAGTAAAATAACAGCAAATAAACACTGTGTTGTTACTGGCTGACAAATACCCATCATAAATTGTAGTTAAGTATGATTGTTTTCCTAGAAAAAGCAAAAGAATTGATAGGAGCATATCTTAAAATAAGACAATGAGGGACATTAATACAAAATCTGAACAACTTAGGAGAAGAAAATGATAAAATCCTTTTGAGTGCACTATTAAATTTGAATGAATGGTGAAAACTCAAGCTTAGCTGGAAGGTGATGGGCGTGGTGGCTAGGATAGAGAGGAAGACATCACCGTAATATCGCCCAGGCCCCGGCCATATCATTGGCCAACCTCACAATTACAATGCAGGGACCTCTTGCCCCACTACGCTTGCCATTATGTGCACTAGCTCATCGAGAATGAAGTAAGTTTGGTGAGAACCATGGGGTGATCCAGGGGACAGTCGGAACACAGAGGAGGGCCCTATAATCTGGGGGGCCAAGAACGGCTCCCATAGGGGGTGATGTGTGGGCTGTAGGACTATTATTATCCTCAGCAACTGGGAGCTCAAGGAAAGAGATCATATCTCCAACCACTGTAAAACCTACCTACACCACCACTGCAGTCAGAGAGCCCCAAGCAGGAGGTTCAAGTGGCCTGAGAGGATCACACTATTTCCAAGTTGAAGGTCTTGAGCTGTGGTGGTGAGGTCTCAGCCTCTGCTGGATCTCTGTAGGGCTTTCAAAACTGTCAAATGCTGGCCCCCCAATATCGCCAGTAAATCTGGTGATATGCAAAGCCTCGGTAAGGGAGAACATCACCTTGCAAAGCTTTGGGGGTGCTTCAGGGAGGAAAGGAAAGGCCAGAATTTATTGAGAAATCAAAGTTTGGTTTAAAGTGGTGGGTCTTTCAATGAGAGGATTTGATTGGGATTGGTTAAGGGTCATGATACCAACAATCTGGGATTGGTTGAAGCAGCAAGGGGAGGATTTTAAGGAGAGGTAATGAATTTTAGGGTGCAAACTGTTGATGCTTTCCATTGAAGAGTTGATGGGACCTTGGGAAAGTTCTTGTGATGAAGAAACCATTTGCCTGCACAGTGGAGTCCTGGAGAAGGAATGCAAATGAAGACAGCCAAATAGCAAAGTCCTGTTTATGTAGATACTAAGATGTGGTTTTGTTTCTCACGTGTCCAGGCTGAGTGTGGGGATAGGCAGTTTCAATTCTCATATATATACATTTTTATGCATAATTCACCTTAGGCATGTGTTTATTTTATAGTGTCAAAATCCTTTTATTTCCCTGAGTCCCAAGGAACAATGACACCTACCCTTAGGTGTTTGCTAAACCTGGAGAAACAAATTAAACAGCTAGCTTTAGCCAGTCTGCTAAACCCTTCAGCTGGATTATTTCATTTAATCCTTACAAACGCCTTGTGAAGTAGGCCTTATTATTATTCCTATTTTATAAAGGAGACTGAGGCTCAGAGATGTAACAATTAGCTCACAATCCCGTGGCTACAAAAACATGTTTTTAGGAACATCAACAAAAGAACCCCTTAAAATTGTCTTATTCTATTCCGTTTTTGCACTAGGGAGCTGGGATCCAGGTTCAAGGTAATTATCTGGCCATTCTGTCTTCGCAGGGGTCCAGGCTTCCACCCACTCCAGTTCGGGGTTGGGTCGTCTTCCCTCCTTGCGGCGGTGCCCGCCTGGGTGCCAGCCGCGCAGCCATTTCCGCCCCACAGGCCGACACCGCGCTGCTTGTCCGCCTGCACAGGGGCCCGCGGTGCCGGCTTTGCCGCTTCCGGTCACCAGGGGGCGCAACGGTACAATGGCGTAGCCCGGGAGGGGCGGCGGCCACGTGACCAGTGTGTCACGCGTAAGGTCGTGGGGGACTGCCCAGGGAGCCCCGGACCGCAGCCAGGAGGGAGCGGTGAAGCGTGGCCGAACCAGCTCGGGCTGTTTTCCTTCCTCCACCGCCTGCTCCTTTTACTGCGCGCAGGCCCGACGGTTGGGACTGCAGCGGCGAAAGGGACTGAAGTCCGGGCGCAGCCGCGTGAGTTTCCCGGGCGCCAGGAGGCCCCGGGAGGAGACACCGCACCCTGACATTGTGGCAGTTTTCGCCCTTCCCGCAATGCAAAGATGGAGGGACTTTGTCCCAGCCTTTGGAGAGGTGCCATTACATCCCGTTCCACCTCCCCACCAGCCATGGAGAGATGTGCTTTCCCCTGGAGCACCCCAGGGGAGTGGGTCAAGCGGGTGGACTTTGTGTCTCTTGGCTGCTCTGGCAGGACATCCCTGCGCGATAAGCACTAACCGAGTTGCCTACCCTCCAGAAAAGCCGAATCAATCATTCAATCACTTATTTTCACAGAAACGGTTGTGAACGGTTTCAAGAAATGAATGTTACCTGGCTATAGTTTCTTGCTTGGACTAGGGGCTTTAGGCACACGCAGACTTAAACTGGCAGAGACCAGGCAGTATCCGGCCTACACACTGGGGTCATCCAACTGAAACACATTGTACACCTCAAGACATCTTAAAATTTCACAGAGATGCTGACCATGATGTTTCTGCAGCACAACACCAAGCCCCAACCAACAAAAATGTCTCAGAACCGTCATTCACCACAATTCTTTTTTTTTTTAATTTCATCACAATTCTTAATAGGGGTAGTCTATCTAGGGGAAAAAAGCTAATTTAGAAAGAAACTGAATCATGTAATTGAGGAATCTTGTCCCAGCCTTGTACGTTACACACCATCAAATTTACTCCTTTTAGGTATACAATTTTTAAAATAAATTTATGGAGTTATACAGCTATCCATCCCTACAATCCAGTTGTGGAACATTTCTACTAACCCCCCCCACTAAAATTCCCCTAAGCCTGTTTGCAGTTAATCTCTCTCACCTTTAACCTGAAGCAACCACATATCTGCTTTCTGTCTCTATACAGTTGCTTTTTTCTGGATATTTCATCTGAATGGACTTATACAGTATGTGGTCATCTATGGCTGGCTTCTTTTACTTAGCATGATGTTTTTAAGGTTCATCCATGGTGTAACATTGTCAGTATTCCATTCCTTTTTCTGCCTGAATAATATTCCATTGTGTGGATATACCAAATTTTGGTTTTCCACTTATCAGTTGATAAATATTTGAGCTTTTTCCAGTTTTTCGTTGTTATGAATAATTCTATGAACATTCATGTACGAGTTTTTGTGTGGACATGTGTTTTCAGTTCTCTTTGATATATACCTAGGAGTGGAATTGCTGGATCATATAGTAACTGTATGTTTAACTTTTTTAGGAACTTCCAGACTGTTTTCCAAAGCGGCTGAACCATTTTCTATTTCCACTGGTAAATATATGAGGATTCTAATTTCTCCACATATTCACCAACGCTTTTTTGTGTTTTTTTTGCTTGGCATCTCATTGTGATGTTAATTTGCCTAGATTGAGTGATTTGGGGTTGTATTTGGTTTAGCTAGTTTCATTTCACTTAAATGAATGCCTTTTTAATGTTATAAAAATTAGGAGCTGAAATGAATAATACGTGTTCCTTCCTTGCAAGGAGCTCCTGGTTCCTTCAGGGAGACAGAGAAACAGATGATTACCGTATAGTGCATTAGGTGGTCTAATGGAGTAGAGCATGGGATGCTGTGGGGAGCAGAGAAGAGGGGCACTTAACCCAGCTTGAGGAGGGGATGGAGGAAAGTATTGAAGAAGCCTTTTCTAGAAGGAGTCTTAATGTGCCTCTGGTTTCCTTAGATTTATTTTTATCAAAACTATACATGTATCAACTGTAGTTTAAAAAAATCAAATAGTTCTATAAGATTTGCTTTTTTTTTAAAAAAAGGGAATCTTTTGCTTCCCTCCCCATTCCCTGTGCCCACAAAAGCAACCACGTTCTATTCTTTTAACTCTTTGGATATTTACCTCTGTATCTTTACATAGCATATTTTTATTTGAGAGAGAAAAAGAGTAAGCCCTGACATAGGCCAAACAATTACCATCCTTGTACTAATTTTTAAATCGGTCAGCCCTACTGAATATTCACATGTGGTTAATTATGAAAGACACAGTCACAGTGTAACCTACCCTCTGTCAATCAAGATGAAAGAAGATAGGTATACTCAACAGTTGGGTGCTTGAGTAACTGAAGTAATACAATAGATGCATTTTTAAAATGTGGCTGAGGAGTTGTTTTCCGTATTGGTACTTTACTATCATAAAGCTTCAATAAGCCAGCACCCAAATGCAACTGTCAATTAAGAGGAATGTTGTTTTCACTCAGACTTTCTTAAAAAAGCAAAATCACAAACAAGCAGCATGGTATAGTATAGGGATTGGCAAACTATGACCTGTGAGCTAAGAAGGTTGTTTTCAGATGAACATTTTCAACCAGTTTGATGATAGGGAACACTAACTTTCAACACCAGTGAAGCAAAATGTTATTCTTCTATTACACTCTTTTTATTAGTGGACCTGTTTTATAAAACATTGTAGTCAATTATTATTATAGTTTGAATTTCATTAATAAGAAATTTATAGAAATTTGTTTTCTTTCATTATATAAATACCTACATAATATCCCCAATTTCACTTCTTGGTCCATAAATCCTGAAATATTAACTCTCTGGCCTTCACAGAAAAGTTTGCTGACTCTTGGTTTAATAGAATAAAAAGAGGAATAGAAAGCAATTGCCATGTCCTTGCGGTGTGATCTTGGGCAGTCACTTCACTTCTCTAGTCTTTATTTTTATTATCTATAAAATGGAGATAAAGGGTAATAGGTCGATTAAAGTTTAGGGTGAAGATTTGATTAATCAATTATAAAAATATTTATTGAGTTACTATTATGCACCAAGAACTATTAAAGGCATGGGGGATACAGCAGGAAACAAAATTCCTGTCTTGAAAAAGGATTTTATTCTAAATGAAAAGAGACTTAAGATGCAATGTATGGTCTGAGATTGGAACTGAAATGAATAATACATGGTCCTTTGAACAAACTAGTTTTATAGGACATTTCTTGGAGAATTAGGGAATTAGGGAAATTTGAATATGGATGGGTATTAGATTAAATGAAAACTTATCGGCCGGGCATAGTGGCTCACTCCTGTAATCCTAGCACTCTAGGAGGCTGAGGTGGGAGGGTTGCTTGAGGTCAGGAGTTTGAGACCAGCCTGAACAAGAGCGAGACCCTGTCTCTACTAAAAATAGAAAGAAATTAGCCAGACAACTAAAAATAGAAGAAATTAGCTGGGCGTGGTGGTACACACCTATAGTCCCAGCTACTTGGAAGGCTAAGGCAAAAGGATCGCTTGGCCCAGGAGTTTGAGTTTGCTGTGAGCTAGGCTGACGCCACGGCACTCTAGCCTGGGCAACGGAGTGAGACTCTGTCTAAAAAAAAAAAAAAAAGCTTATTAACATGGACTGGTAGAAGTTATTAACTGAAAAAAATCAGTTATAAAACATGTACAGTATTATGGCATTTCGGTACAAAATGCACATATGTATTATATAGACTTAGAAAAAGATCTGGAAGGGTATACACCAAGCTGTTAACAGTGGTGATTTCTGTGTGGTGGGAATACAATGTTTCTATTTACTTATTTTTCTTTTTTAATTTTATACAATGAACATATATTGCTTTTCTAAGAAGAAAACATTATTTCTAATTTTAAAAATAGTCTATCTCTTCATGGAGCTTAAATGCTTGTAAGTATTCATGTTATCAAATCTATCACATGTAAGAATGGAGGGTCCCCACCGCCCTACCACCACAGGTAACAAAGCATCAAGGCATGCTATAAAATAGCTACAGAATATAAATTGGTGCTACTGGCATTTCCCTTAAGAGTCTCACTGGTAAGTAGAGCTTTCTTGCACCCAATGCTTTCAAATGGGATGGGATTTTGTAGGGTGGCCAGTTTTTAAAAAGAAGGACAGGAAAAAAAAAGAAGGACCAGAGAGGCAAACATTGGCAGTGTTCATTTAAGCATTGCTCAGGAAAGGAGGGACACAACCTGAGAATGTGCCCAATCCGATACTGGTGGTAGGTGTGTATCTGTTGCATTGATGAACACATTGGGCCACCAAAGCCTGATGCAATTAAGCATTTGAATCATATAACAACTACTCTTGTTCTTTTTTTTTTTCTATTTTTTAGTAGAGACGGGGGTCCCACTCTTGCTCAGGCTGGTCTCAAATTCCTGATGTCAGATAATCCTCTTGCCTCAGCCTCCCAGAGTGCTGGCTCCTCTTGTTCTTATTTTAGGCCATGGGTCAGCAAATTGTGGCCTGTTGACCAAATCTGGCTCACCATCTGTTTTTGCAAATAAAGTTTTATTGGGACGCAGCCACACTTATTTGCTTACATATTGTCTATCACTGTTTTTGTCCTACAATGGCAGAGTTGAGTAGTTGTGACAGAGACTGTATATGACCCACAGAGCCACAAATACTTACTCTCTGGCCCTTTAAAGAAAAAGTTTGTGGACCCCTATTCTAGATTCACCAGAAAACTGTCTCAGTAGGTATGTCTATGGGAAGAAAATGCCTACTTATAATGTGTTATATCAACAAATTGATGTTCTGATTTGTGAACCTCATTCTCATTGATGTTCTGATTTATAAACCTCTTTCTTGCCTTATCTTTATCAGAATGTATCAATATTCCCAATTTCAGATGACTCTAGATTGGATTTCTTACCCTGCAAAGCTAAGGTGAAGGCCAGACCATGAAAATTCAGAGAAATTTCATCAAGGTAAATGCTGCACTGTGAGCCCTGTCACTAACTAGATAGTTGGTGTTCCATTCATCCAGCTAAGATCTATTAATACTTATCCTTCAAATTTAGTTCAAGCGCCACCTCTTACCAGAAACCTCCTCTGATGCCTTACCCTCTATCATAACACTTAACACGCTGCCCAGTAATCTTGAATTCATTCTCTGTCTCTCCACTGGAGAGGGCAAAGACCATGTTCACTTGTTGCTTGGTATGTCCCCTGAACCTAGCCTAATGCCTAGCATATAGTAGTTTACTAGCTTTGTCTCCTTGGCCATGCTAATTCTCTGAACCTCAATTTTCTCCTCTGTAAAATGGAGATGATAATAGCTAATTCATAGGGGTTTTGTGAGGATTAAATGAGCATGTATTAGCTATATAGTAAGTATTTGTTGAATGAGTGAATGAATTACATGTAGGAAGTTGTTTGGATTGTATTGGGCATTGTGAAAGTCTGCATCAGCAGAATGTAAAGTAATGTGGGATTATTTTGTTTACACTCTTTAGACCAGCAACACACTTACTCTATGTTGCCCACCCAGACTAACATCACATTTATTTTGTCAACACTTATTGAATGCCTACTCTGTGCCAGATACTGTGCTAGATACTAGGGATACAGCAGAATATACACAGTCTCTGCCCTCATGGAGGTTACATTCTCCTGGGAAAGATGGGTCAATAAATAAGCTGATACATAAGAATATATTACAGACTGGTAAGTGATAAAGGGAAGAAATAGGCTAAATTAGAGTAATTGAGGAAGGCTGTTACATATCTGGTGATCAGGGATAGCTTCTTTTAAGAAGTGACATTTGAGATGAGACTGTAAGAATGAGCCGACCGAGAGACGAAATGGAGAAAGAATATTCTAGACAGGAAATAATAAGTGTAAAGGCCCTGAAGTCAGAAAGGATTTGGCATGTTCAAGGATGGAAGAAGACAAGGTAGGCTAGAAGGGTACAAAGGTTAGACTCATTGTAAGAGCAGAAGGAAGCCATTTAATGATTTTAAGAAGGTTAGTAACATGGTCTGTCACTCTGTTTTTAAAAAAGTGAATATTTTTAATTGAAAAAATCTGTGTGGTAGACGAAAGAATTGCCCCCAGGATGTCCATGTTCTAATACCCTGGAACCTTTGAATATGTTACCTTATATGACAAAAGGACTTTGCATATGTGGTTAAGTTTAAGGATCTTGGGATGGGAAGAATATTCTGGATATCCAGGTGGGCCCAGCATAATCACAATTGTCCTTATAAGAGAGAGGAGATGGGATGATGGAAGCAGGGTCATAACTAGAGAGAGGTTTGAAGATACTATGCTGCCATCTAGAAGATGGAAGAAGGGGCCATAAGCCAAGGAATATAAGCAGTTCCTAGAGGCTGGAAAAGACAAAGAAACATTCTCCCCTAGAGCCTCCAGAAGGAACGCAGCCCTGCTGACTGATACCTTGACTTTAGCCCCGTGAGACCCACTTGGACCTCTGACCTTCAGAATTATAATGTATTACATCTGTGATGTCTTAAGCCACTAACTTTGTTGTAATTTGTTACAGGAGCCATAGAAAATCAATACTCCCTGTGTGGAAAGAAAAACCCAAAACCGATGAGATTAATCATTTATAGGGGTAGAAAAGATGGGGGAATGGGAATGCAGGAGAAGGAGTTGGAAAGCGACACTTTTTTGAGTATATCTTTTTGTATATAGTTCTGATTTTTAGAACCATGTTAATGTTTCACTTCTAAAAAATTAATATGGACAAAGGAGGACCCAAAATGGAATACACACTAAAAACAGAGAAATTTAACTATTACAGATGAGTAACAACCACAATGAAGGGGTGGGAGAAAATAACCTAGGTATTAGGGACTGAATTGTGCCCCCCCAGTCTGTATGTTGAAGCCCTAAGCCCCAATATGACTGCATTTGGAGGTAAGTAAGGCCTTTAAGGAGGTAATTAAGGTTAAATAGGGTAAAAAAAAGGGTAGGGTCCTAATTTGATAGGACTGATGTCCTTATAAGAAGAGAAAGAAACACCAGGAGTACGTGCACAGAGAAAAGGCCATGTGAGGACACAGCAAGAAGACAGCTATCTGCAAGCCAAGGAGAGAGTCCTCACCAGAAACCAGCCCTGCCAACACCTTGGTCTTGGACATCCTGCCTCCAGAACTGTGAGAAATAAATTTCTGTTGTTTAAGCCGTCATTTGTGGTATTTTGTTATGGCATCCCCAACTCATACGCTAAGTAAATTTGGAAAACAATATTTTGACTATGTACTCTAAGATAATGGTTATCAAACTTCAGGGTGCATTAGAGTTACCTAGAGGGCTTGTTAGAACTCAGATAGACAATCCCCGCCACCAGAATTTCCAATCTGATAGGTCTGGGGTGGGGCCCAAGAATTTGCATTTCTAACAAGTTTCCAAGTGATGTTGATGCTGCTGGTCCAGGGACCACACTTCAGAATCACTTTCTAAGGTTAAAGGCAAAGCTAACTGTACATAAATACTGTACTCTAATTAGTAGGTTTGTTTTCCACAGAGGTATGGGTTAGCAGTTCTGGATCTATGTATATTCTAGTATAGAGCAAATAAGTAAATGTATTGTGACTAATATGAGCCATATTTTACTCTGTCAGAGGAAGGAGTTACAAATAAGAAAAGACTGAAGACTAGAATGAACCTTGTGGTGATTAGAGGTATCAGTATGAACACGTTGTTTTATATGAGTGCATGCACACACACACCTACTCCCTCCACAGTCACACAGAGAAACAGATACAGATGTGTATATAGATATAGTTCCTAGCTCTGTCTGCCAAAAAGGCTTAGGAGCAAGGATACCCCAATACCAATGAGCACACCTAGCACTCAGATCTTGGTTTTAAAATGCCATTCTCCAAATAAAAGGAAATGGGGCTCCTTGGAGAAACAGCTGATTGCAGGACTGGGGCAGGGAGAGTATAAGATGATCTTGGAATATCTTCTGCCAGAAAGTAAGAAACTGTTTATGGAATAATGGGAACATGTCAAAAGGACACAGGAGTCAACTTGAAAGGGTGAAATCTGGGACAATTTAAGCAACAAAATTAATAATAGTAATGGATTATAATCCACAGAATAAAATAAGAATCTCTGAGTCCATACTAATATAAAGAAATAACTATATTATCCTGGATAGAGCCTGAGCCCATCCTTTGAAGTGAGGTATCACAAGAATGGAAAAATAAGCACCACACGTACTCTCCATCAAATTGGTACTAACTGATCAACACTAAGGTGCTCACCTGGTAGTAATACACATTGGATGCCGATCAGGTGGGGGGGTAGTGGTGGGTAAACTCACAACTAATGAAGACGGAGCGCACTATATGGGGGAAGGGCACGCCTCTAGCCCTGGCTTGGGTGAGGCAAAGGCATTACTTGTAACCAAAATGTTTGTACCCACATAATATTCTGAAAGAAAAAAAAGAAAAAAAAAGGAACCTGCATGAGGCCTCTAATTGGATCCAATTCTGTTAATTAGCAAATCCAATATGATGCTCAAGCCAGTCCAGTCTAAGAATTGTTCAAAGAAACTCAGAGAACTCAAAAAAAAAAAAAAGAACTGAATAAATAAACGAGGAAGAAGGAAAAACACTTGTTTACAGGAAATAGAAACTTATCATTTGGCAATTACCACAATAATAACTGTTTCAGGCAAGAATCATCACACTATCTCCCCACAAAATGCTTATTAATTACAAAGGACAAAACAGTAACTTTAGAGAAACTTGGCAGACAACACCTTAACCAAGTGATCAAAGTTAACATCACTATTAATGGGACAAACTGACCTCCTGATATGACGCACTAAGAACACACCATCACGTCTGTAGTATTCTTGCCAGAACACATAACCTGAATTTAGTTGTGATGAACCATCAGACAAAACCAAAATTGGACTTGGTCAGTATTTTTCAAAAAAAAAAAAAAAAAGGAACTGTTCCAAATTAAAGGAACCTAAGGAAACATGTGATTCTGGGCTAGAAAAAGGACATTGGTGGGACAACTGGAGAAAGTTGAATGTGGTCTGTAGATGATTATAGTATTACATGGATATTATTACTTGATGTCTAATACCGTACAGTGGTTAAGGTGTTAACATTTGGGGATCTGGATGAATGCTATATAGGGATTCTTTGTACTATTTTTGCAACTTTTTTGGTAAGTCTGCAATTATTTCTAAATGAAAAGTTAAAAATAAAATGTGAGTTATTTAATTTCCCCCCAAGTATCACTGGGTGATCTGACCTCTGTGTGCAGTGTGGCTTATAGAGGGGCCAGGGTGTAAGTGGGGAGACCAGTCAAGAGGCTGTTGCGCTAGACCAGGGGAGAAATGATGGTGGCTTGGCCCAAGGTGGTGGTAGTTGAGATGGAGAGTGGTGGATGGATTCAGGATGCATTTTGACATTTTCATGGGAAGGACATTGCATGGAAGGGAATGAAAGGGATAATGACCCCATTTGAAAAGGAGGTTATCTGGGCATTACCTTCAGATAAAATATAGAACAGAATAGATCCTGCATGCCTTTAAGTGTTTTCATTAGATATTATGGATTCGGAATTCTCTATTATATAAGCTGGACTGTTTATCATGGAGTTTGTATTTTCTTTTTTTCCCCCATAGATTTTAGGTAGTGTTCCTCTCACCCAAGAGAAAACAAGGAAAGGGGCTTTCTTTGGTTCCTTCCTGTGTTTACCTTTACCAAGGACCTTTGTCTTGCTAATCATTCTCTGCTCTTTTCAAAGAGGATTTCAGGTTCTGTGTTGTCACCTAAATTGTGACGTTTACAGAGCTCCACTGGTTTGCTTGGGATTTCACATGATGTGCTCTTCCCTACATTTAGGTCTTTACATGGAATATTCTCTAACTAAAATTTTATTTGTCTTTCAATGTTCAGCTCAAGAGCCACCCACTTCAAGATGTCTTCCTGGATTTCCTCAGCTTAAAGTAATCCTTCTCTTTCCTGGGTGAGTCATAGCTCTTAGTTTATTCCTCTTAGTTGGCCCACATTCATTCATTCAAAGTCATATTTATTGCTTTGTACTTATTTGTATTCATGATTCATATTCTTTGCCAGATTTTAAATTCCTTGAGGGTACGTACATGATGTTCAACTTTAAATGAATCATTTTTTCTTCATTGTCAGAAGCAAAAGAAGTTTAACAGTAAAATAAATTGAGATGTTCTCCCAAGTGCTTTGAATCTAATCTTTAGTTCCCCTTGTTTCTATCAAGGACTTTTCCTGTGAAATGTTGGAGTCACTTCCTTTGTCCCCAGTGATCTCCTTTGTAACTTCAAGCACCAGCCTGTGATTTTCTATTCCATTGCTTCGATGGAGTTATTTCCACCAGGGGGAGCTGCTTACTATACTCTATAGATCATTTTCTTTTTCTTTAGGAGAGAAAAGAATGGAGACTTCCTCAGATAAAATGTCAAAACAATGGAAAGACAAACAGTAGGAAGTAGAAACTGAACATCTTCTGGGACTTGACATGGTCCCAGCACTAGCTGGCTACTCAAATGCTATTTCACTTGTCATATTGTGTTTTGGTATGATTCTGGCCCATGTGTCAAGATTTCCCCCTCCCCAATCTACTTCATTCATTCCATCTACAAATACACAGTGTGTACTTTATGTCAGTTATTGTTATAGTTCATTAGGCTTCATCTGTGAATAAAACAGGCCAAGTCCCTGACCTCAGAGAGCTTATATTCATATATGGGCAGCAGACAATAAGTGAGATAAATAAATAAAATACATAGTCTATAGATAGCAATAAATGTTGAAAAAATAATACAGGGTCTTGTAAGACATTGTTAGGATTTTGAGTGAGATGGGAAGCAATGAGGAATTTTGAGTAGAAGAATGATGTGATCTGACTTACATTTTTTAAGGATTGTTCTGGTTGTTTTGTGGAAAGTAAATTATAAGGGGACAAGCTGGGGTCAGGGAGGGAATAGTGGAATTGGGGAGAAGTTGGTAAATTTGGGATATAATTTGAAGGTAGATCCAAATGGATTTACTAAAAGATCAGATGTGGGATGTGAAAGAAGTCAAGGAAAGCAGGCTCACCATATTGCATAACATGAATAGCATTGACTAAAATGTGACTGGTATTCCCTGGAGTTATGTAACACAGCACCTCTGTCCAAGACTATGCTAAGGCTTTTGGCCTGAGCAGCTGGAGGATGGACTTGCCACTAACTGTAATGGTGAAGACTGTGGGATGAACAGGGTGGGGAGTATATCAGAAGTTCAATTTTAGATATATTGAATTTGAGGTGCCAGTTAGACATCTAAGTGGAGTTGTTGAATAAGCTGTGGGATGTATGAGCCTGGTGTTCAGAGGAGTGACCCAGCCTGGAGATAAAAATTTTTGAGTCATAGGCAGATAGGTAGTATTTAAAGTATGATATAGATGAAATCACCAAGGGAGTGAGAGTAGTTAGAGAAGAGAAGGGGATTAAAGACTAAGCCCTGGGACATTCCAGCATCTAAGAAGTTAGAAAAACAAGGAGGAACAAGCAATGGAGACTAAGAAGCAGTAGCCAGAAGGTAGAAGGAAAACTAGAAGAGAATAGTATTCTGGAAGCCAAGTGAAGAAGGTGTTTCAAGAAAGACGGAATGATCAACTGTGAGCTATACTTCTGGTTCGCCAAGTAAAATGAGGGCTGAGAATTCTTGATAGAATTTAGCAACATAGAGGTCACTAGTGGCTTTGCTACAAGCTATTTCAGTAGACAAAAGCTTGATTAGAGAGATTCAAGAAAGAAAGGGGAAAATAAAACTGTAGACAGGCAAATCTTTTGAAGAGTTGTATTATACGGATGAGCAGAGAGATGAGGCAATAACTCTAATGGCGTGTGGGGTTAAGACAGGGTATGTAGAATCGGAGAAATAATCTCAAGTTCGCTCCAGGAGTACTCATGGGAGTTGGAATTATCCTCATGCATTTCTTGGGGTAGTACCCAGTAATCCTCAGAAGCTGGATGTCGTAGGAGGATTTGAGTAGAATGAACTCTAAGGAAACCCATGGATACCCTTTAATAAAACCGAACTCAGAACCTCTGCAGTTAGCAGAAGAGGTAGTCTCTTCATGTATGGAAAAAATTGAGGTCGTGAAGTCCAGCTGTCTCCGTCACCCACATGGCGATTCCAGCCTCCTTTGCCAACTTTTGAGGGTCTAGTTTGAGAGTCTCCTTCCAGAAATATTATTTGTTGTATGGAAGGGAGAGGAAAAGAAATTCTTGCAGATACTATGAGGCTGACTAAACCCCAGGCAGAATTTGAACCAAGTGGGAAAACTGACAAACATTCAGGCCTCAGTTCCACTAATTTTTTTTTTTTTTTTGAGACAGAGTCTCACTCTGTCGCCCTGGCTAGAGTGAGTGCCGTGGCGTCAGCCTAGCTCACAGCAACCTCAAACTCCTGGGCTCAAGCGATCCTCCTGCCTCAGCCTCCCAAGTAGCTGGGACTACTGGCATGTGCCACCATGCCCGGCTAATTTTTTCTATATGTTTTTAGTTGTCCAGATAATTTCTTTCTATTTTTTTTAGTAGAGACGGGGTCTCGCTCTTGCTCAGGCTGGTCTCGAACTCCTGAGCTCAAACAATTCATCTGCCTCGGCCTCCCAGAATGCTAGGATTACAGGCGTGAGCCACTGCAACTGGCCAGTTCCACTAATTATTTCCCTGTTTCTTGGTTAGAAATGGCCTCAGCAGCAGCAGACAGTATAGTGCTGGGCTTGCTTCTTAGCTTTTGCTTTAGTAGTGATGGCTTTGAAAACACATACAAGTTTTCCTGGTCTCCATGTAGTGTTTTGGTTTGAATTTCTTTCCTATTCCCATGTCTTCAAGGCCCAGCTCATGTGTCACCTGCTCCACAGAGCCTTCTTTGAGCTCCCTTTTTGGCAAAATGCATCATTTCCTCTCTACATTTCTATAGCAGTTTTTCACTTTCTCTCTCTTAGCATGTATCACATTATGTTAGAATTATGTGCGGTTTATAAACCGAAGAGGCAGTAGAGTGTTGTCATAAGAGCAGGGGCTCTGGAGCTAGGCTGCTTGCATTCAAATGGTGGCTCTTGCAAGTTGCTTAACCTCCCTGTGCCTCACTTTCTCATTTGTCTCATCAGGGTTTAATAATAACAATATTACTGGGTTTTTCTAATAGTGGTTATATAAAGATTAGAGAAATTAATACATGCAAAGTACTTACAATACCCAGCACATAGTAAGTGCTCAGTGAGCTTTTGGTATTTGTCTCTCTTCTCATTGAGGAATAAGACCTCATTTTTATTTTTGTACCACTAATGCTCAGCACTGGGCTTGGCACAGAGTACTAGGTATTTAATCAATTTTTGTGTGAATAAACCAGTTTTCTAAGTCAAACCAATTTAAGTTCGTGTTTAATGGTTTCATATGCGTATAGCCCTTTTTTTTTTTTTTTTTTTTTGCGACAGAGTCTCACTCTTTTGCCCAGGCTAGAGTGCCATGGCGTCAGCCTAGCTCACAGCAACCTCAAACTCCTGGGCTCAAGCAATCCTACTGCCTCAGCCTCCCGAGTAGCTGGGACTACAGGCATGCGCCACCATGCCTGGCTAATTTTTTCTATATATCTTTAGTTGTCCGATTAATTTCTTTCTATTTTTAGTAGAGACGGGGTCTCGCTCTTGCTCAGGCTGGTTTCGAACTCCTGAGCTCAAACAATCCACCCGCCTCGGCCTCCCAGAGTGCTAGGATTACAGGCGTGAGCCACCACGCCCGGCCTGCATATAGCCCTTTTATGAGATCACTCATTTCTGTGTACCACTCTGTGTAGTAGTTAAGAATGAAGGTTCTAGAGCCTGATTGCCTAGTTCATATCATTGCTTTGTCACTTATTAGCTGGACGAGATTAGCATGATATTTAACCTCTCAGTGCTTCAGTCTCTCATCTGGAAAAATGAGGAAAAATATAGAATGTTAAATACAGAGTTACTGAAGAATCAGATGTTAACTATAAGTGTTATTAATCTTATCACCAATTACATGATTTAATGACCACCTATGATGTTCCAGGAACTGTGCTAGACAATAGGGCTGCAGAGATGAATAAGGCTTGCTTCTTGTCCTCAGAAAGCCCATAAGCTAGTGAAGGAAACAAGTGCGAATGAGTCGGTATGTAGGGAGCCTAGCAGAGGAGTGGACCAATTTAACAGGAGGGAACAGGGAGGGGAATAGGCAGGGTGGTAAGGTTTTGTAGAGGAGGGATATCCTGAACTCTGCATCTGTGAGTTGACAGTCTTGGGGTATTATTAATAATATCAAATACACATCAGAATCCCTTTTGCGGTTCGTCAGAAATGAGTTTCATAACAGACTTCTCCTATCAGATTTTCTTATTAAGACCACTCAACAAGAGGCCCCGTCCTGTATTTTGAATCCCAGAGAAACTGTTCTGGGCCAACCATTAGGCCTTCCCAAGTGCACCAGACATGGTTTTGAGTAGTTTTCCTTGGGCAAAAATTCTCTTTCCTTTTGTAGTTAAGCCAGAGGGCCCTCATAGGCAGAAGCCTGCATTTCACATGCCCCTGACCTGCCCTCTCCCTCCCTCCCATTGAATTTTCTGAAAAGGTTGGCATTTAGATCCTTCCCTTCCTTACCCCAACAATCAAACAGGAAGGAAGTAGAGAGTGGCATATTTTCAAAGAAAAACCCAAGGCCCCTTTCTAGCTCACTCTTTTAATAAGGGCCTCTTAGAGGTGGTGGGACTGGAGCCACATTTAAATTATTGAGCTCAAGGACAGGATGCAGGTAGATGAAAACCTTTATGTTCTTTCTCTCAGAAAACTAATAAAGCCATTGAAGTTTGTCTAGTTCCCCCAAGTAGTTAATGAGAACAATAGAATTTTGAGTTCCTGGTGTTCCTCTGGAGCTGATTTTGGCAGATGATAAGCAGTTTGTAAAAGGGCTTATTATTTGAGTAGAGCTTTGGCTGCCTGACTTTTAAGGTTGATTATTTATTTTGCATGTTGTATAACAGGAGTGTTGGGCAATGCTCAGAAGAGGCCTCTGGGGTCAGAGATGTAAGGACTTCTCTGACTGTCTCCTCCCAACAGAACCAGATTCCAGCTGTGAAATAAGGGGCAAGCTTGTATACGGGGCCCAGGCCATGGCTTTTGTGTAGTCCCTAATCACTGGACAGGCCTTCTCAGCAGTTTCTTCAGGGTTTGAATACATCGAAATTTCTATCAAGTCTCTATACCAAGAAAAAATATTTCTGTGTGTATATAAGCTCTCAAACTTTCACTGGTAATGTGACCTGCTTTTGGAAGAAATGTTTTTAAAGACATGGTTTGGTCATTTGCAATAAATAAGCAGTCATATATAAGGACCCTGTCATCTCAGTAAGAAGATGCTCTGAAGGGTAGGGCTTTCAACTGTTTATAGTGAAATAGCCAAGAAGTCTTCCATCTTTTGTGAAGAGTGCCAAGCTAAAGTTGTCCCAGCCCCTTTGCTTCAAGGTTTAAAGTGTTATGCCTCCTATCTTATGCTGGTCTTGCTGGCTAACTGAGAGGGATCCAGAGCCTAACTTTAGATGTTTTGGAGACAGTGAGTGAGGGATGTTCCTCCTCTTCCTATTCTAAACTTTAAAAGTGTGTTGAAATTAATCTCATGGAGACAGAGAATAGAATGATGGTTACCAAAGGCTGGGAAGGGTAGTGGGGAGTGGGGGATAAAGTGGGGATGGTTCATGGGTGTAAATATATAGTTAGATAGTTAACTAGAATGAACAGTATTTGATAACAACATTATAACTTATAGTTATGTCAACAATAACATATTGTTATGTCAACAATAAGTTAGAGCATACTTTAAAATAAAAGAGTGGAACTGGAATGTTACTAACACAAAGAAATGATAAATGCCTGAGGTGGTAGATACCCCAATTGCCCTTCTTTGACGAATCCACATTGTATGCCTGTATCAAAACATCACATGTACCCTATAAGGATATACAACTATTATGTACCCATAATAATTAAAGGAAAAAAAAGTGTGTTGACCCAGGGCTCACAAGAAATTGAGAATTTTTTAGACAGGGTCTTACTATGTTGCCAAGGCTGGACTTGAACTCCTGGGCTCAAGGGATTCTCCCTCTTCAGTCTCCCAAGTAGCTAAGACTACAGCATGTGCCACTGTGAGATAGCTTTGATGGGGAGAAACTTATTTGTGTCCCTTTTTTGTTTTTCTTTGTTTGGTTTTTATGGAACCTAAATATATGAGGAAGTTCTGTATATTATAGAGGCTTATTATAAGCCAGCATTTGTGTCTAGTGCTATCAGTAAAATGGGAAGTAGCAGAAGGAAGTGATGGGTATTTAGAATAGATTTCATGAGCTACTCAGTGAATTTTGGATTCTTTATGATATTTGGATATGTGTGTCCTTGGGAGAGATGGCTTCTACACTTGAAGTTATTATACCCTTTCATGGCAAACTATCCTCCTTCACAGACAGTGTTTTGTGAAAGAGAGTCTTGGGAAACATGAAATCTGATCATCCTGGTAGAGTTTGTATCTCTAAAAGGAATTATGCATCGTGGGTGTGACTAGCTTAATTTCTTGCACTAAAGTCTCTGGCATTCTACATGGACCACTGCTTAGGCTCCTGTATTAGTCAGGATAGACTAGACTCTGATGCAGTAACAAATAAACAACATAGGTTTATTTGTTGCTCACATAATGTTCGATACACACTGGTTGGCCTTCTTCTATCTTGTAGCAATGCCATCTGAAACACATGATCTCCAGGGACACCATGGCAAAGAAAAAGAGAGCTGTAAGCCCACATGCCTTAATTGCCTCATCCCAGAGGTGACACACAACTTCTGCACACATTTCATTGGCAGGAACTAATCACCTAGCCCCAATCTAACTGCAAGGGAGACTGGGATATGCAGAGGCATACCTAGTAGATTTGGTGGCTGTTAACAGTCTCTGCTATGTTCCCTAGGTACTGACTGACCATTAGCTTCCCCTCTCACTCACAGGGAATGTATGGGTGATGATGATTTTCTAATTCTATAAGAGACTGGACCGTGAACACCAGACCACCTCTTCAGTCTAATAGACAGTAAGGAGAGGAGACAGGTCAGGCAGTACTCACCTGTTTGTCAACAGTCTTTTTTTCCCCCTCCCTCATTACTCACCATGAAACACACATTCTCCCTTCTACTTCTATCCCAAGAGTCATACTCATAAGAATGTAAGAATTGCCTCTAGCACCAGGTTCTAGGCCTGACTAGAGCCATGGGAGTGCTTGATTAGAAAGTGTGGTAGTTGTTCTTTATGAGGTTGTTCTCACGAGGTCGAGGCAGGCTGTGCCTATGTCTGTAGGGGCCCTAATGCCTTGGGGTTGTTTCACCATAAATTAATTTATGGTAAACCCTCTGACAAGGTTAAGTGAACAGAATTGCTCACTGTCCTTGAGTTTCACTGAAAGATGGAAAGTTAATTTGGCCTTTCTCCCAGGAGGAGGATGACCAGTGGAGCCTTTTCCAGGTTTCTCACTTAGAAGTAAAGACCAAATTTCTAGAAGGAACCTGGGAGATAAAAAGTGATTGGATGCTCCAGACCTGACTCATAGTGTTTAACTGAACCACAGCCACTAGCTATACTGGTGTGTATGTATATACATGTATGCATACATACATATACATATGCACACACATCATCCCATGGTGTTTGGTTTGGTTGCCCAGTGCTTGCAACAATTTGCTGCTGTCATTCTTTTCCCTTTGAATCTCAGGGATGAGCAAACTAAAGAGATAATTTCCTCTTACTGCCTTTAGTGTCTTCCATAGAAAAGGAGTGGCTGGAGTCAGTATAGATCAACCCAAGCAGAGCAAATCCGCTAGAATTGTAGCTCAGCTTCCTTGCCTCTGGCACATGTAACTTCCTGAAGGGTAGGACCTTAAACCAGATGTAAGTAAGTTATCCACTCTGTGGATAACCAGTTGGCTTATTAGCAGGTTAGCTTTGAAGGATGGGAGGAGCAGCAATGTAAGGAGATAGGGGTAAAGAAGGGCTGTATCTGAAAAAGGATCATGATGATTCCTTTTCACTTTCCTTCCTTTGGCTTCATTGCTATATTCCATGTGGATCTTGTTATCTTGAATCTAGATGAGACTCACTCAAATAGTTCTTGCATATAAATCATATCCCCGTATAGAACCACTGCCAAACTCACTATGGTTAAAAGATTTTAACACTCAGGTGCAGCATTGCCTTTGTTGGAATTTACCATTTAAATTTATTTCACATATATAAGTATCACGTCCTTTATAATGTGTTCTTAATTGTTTCTCAGTTCTTCCACATAAGCTGTGATCACGCCACTGCACTTCAGCCTGGGCGACAGAGCCAGACCCTGTTTCACACACACACACACACACAATTTCCTTATGTAATCTTTTAATTCTAGTTTGGGAAAACATCGCTTGACAGTTGCTGTTTATACAGGCATACCTGATTTTATTGTGCTTTGCTTTATTGCACTTTGCGGATATTGTGTTTTTTACAAATTGAAGGTTTGTGGCAACCCCGTGTCAAGCAAGTCTGTTGGCTCCATTTTTCCAGCAGCATGTGCTTACTTTGTGTCTCTCTGTCACCTTTTGGTAATTCTCTTAATGTTTCAAACTTTTTCATTATGATTATATCTGTTATGGTGATCTGTGTTCAGTCATCTTTGATGTTGCTACTATAATTGTTTTGGAGTGCCACAAATATAAGATGGCAAACTTAGTTGATAAATGCTGTGTGTGTTCTGACTGCTTCACTGATTGGCCCTTCCCCTGACTCTCTCACTCTCCTCCAGCCTCCCTGTTCCCTGAGACAGAGCAATATTGAAATTAGGCCAATTAATAACTCTACAATGGCCTCTAAGTATTCAAGTGAAAGGAAGAGTGGCATATCTTTCACTTTAAATCAAAAGCTAGAAATGGGGCCGGGTGCGGTGGCTCACGCCTGTAATCCTAGCACTCTGGGAGGCCGAGGCGGGCAGATTGCTTGAACTCAGGAGTTCGAGACCAGCCTGAGCAAGAGCGAGACCCCGTCTCTACTAAAAATAGAAAGAAATTAATCAGACAACTAAAAATATATAGAAAAAATTAGCCGGGCATGGTGGCGCATGCCTGTAGTCCTAGCTACTCGGGAGGCTGAGGCAGTAGGATCGCTTGAGCCCAGGAGTTTGAGGTTGCTGTGAGCGAGGATGACGCCACGACACTCACTCTAGCCAGGGCAACAGAGTGAGACCCTGTCTCAAAAAAAAAAAAAAAAAGCTAGAAATGATTAAGCTTAGTGAGGAAGGCATGTCAAAAGCCAAGATAGGACAAAAGCTAGGCCTCTTGCTCCAAACAGTTATCCAAGTTGTGAATGTAAAGGAAAAGTTCTAGAAGGAAATTAAAAGTGCTACTCCCGTGAACACATGATAAGAAAGTGAAACAGCTTTATGGCTCATAGTGAAAAAGTTCTAGTAGATAAAAGATCAAACTAGCCACAACGTTTCCCCTAAGCCAAAGCCTAATCCAGAACAAAGCCATAATTCTCTTGAATTCCATTGAGGGCTGAGAGAGGTGAGGAAGCTGCAGAAGAAAAGTTTGAAGCTAGGAGAGGCTGGTTCATCAGGTTTAAAGAAAGAAGCCATTTTTATAACATAAAAGTACAAAGTGAAGCAGCAAGTGCTGATGTAGAAGCTGCAGCAAGTTACCCAGAAGATCAGCTAAGATCACTGATGAAGGTGGCTATATTGACAACAGATTTTCAATGTAGACAAAACAGCTTTCTATTGGAAGATGCCATCTAGGACTTTCATAGCTAGGTAAGAGAAATCAATGCATGGTTTCAAGGCTTAACCTAAACATCTGTACCCCATAATATTCTGAAATAAAAAAAAAGAAAGAAAGAAAAAGAAAGGACAGGCTGATTCTCCTGTTAGGGGCTAATGCAGCTAATGACTTTAAGTTGAAGCCAATGCTCATTGACCATTCTGAAATTCCTAGGGCACTTAAGAATTATGCTAAATCTACTCTGCCTGTGCTCTATAAATGGAACAACAAAGACTAGATGACAGCACATCTGTTTATAGCATGGTTTACTGAATATTTTAAGCCCACTGTTGAGCCCTATTGTTCAGAAAAAAAGGCTTCTTTCAAAATGTTATTGCTCATTCACAGTGCAGTTGGTTACCCAAGAGCTCTGATGGAGATTGCAAGGAGATTAATGTTGTTTTCATGCCTGCTAGTACAACATACATTCTGTAGCCCATGGATCAAGGGGTAATATCAACTTTCAAGTCTTATTATTTAAGAAATACTTTTCATAAGGTGATAGCTGCCATAGATAGTGATTCCTCTGATGGATCTGGGCAAAGTCAATTGAAAACCTTCTGGAAAGGATTCACCATTCCAGATGCCATTAAGAATATTTGTGATTCTGGGAGGAGGTCAAAATGTCAGCACAAACAGTTTGTAAGAAGTTGCTTCCAGCTCTCACGGATGACTTTGAGGTGTTCAAGACTTCAGTGGAGGAAGTAGCTGCAGATGTGGTGGAAATAGCAAGGGAACTAAAATTAGAAGTGGAGCCTGAAGATGTGACTGAATTGCTGCAATCTCATGATCAAACTTGAACAGACGAGGAGTTGCTTCTTATGGATGAACAAAGAAAGTGATTTCTTGAGATGGCATTTACTCCTCGTGAAGATGCTATGAACATTGTTACAATGACAACAAAGGATTTAGAATATTCCACAAACTTAGTTGATAAAACAGCAGCAGGTTTTGAGAGGATTGACTCCAATTTTGAAAGAAGTTCTACTGTGGGTAAAGTGGCATGCTACAGAGAAATCTTTCAGGAAATAAACAGTCAATTGGTGTGGCAAACTTCACTGTTGGCTTCTTTTAAGAAGTTGCCACAGCCACCCCAGCCTTCAACAACCACCACCCTGATCAGTCAGCAGCCATCAACATGGAGGCAAGACCCTCCACCAGCAAAAGGATTATGACTCACTGAAGACTCAGATGATCATTAGCATTTTTAGCAATAAAGTATTTTAATCTTGAGGTATATACATTGTTTTTTTGGACATAATACTATTGCACATTTAATAGACTACAATATAGTGTAAACATAACTTTTATGTTTATGCACTGGGAAACAAAAATTCATGACTCACTTTATTGCAATATTTGCTTTATTGCAGTGGGTCTAGAACCCAACTTGTGATATCTTTGAGGTTTGCCTGTACTTCCTCTTTCTTTCCCAGTAACACAATTTCGATTCTTCAATTTCAAATTTTCATGTCTTCCTCTTCCTATCTCATATCCCTCCCTGCTGTTGATTGTCACTTCCCTTGCCAAGTTTCCTTCTCTTCCCCAACACCAACTCTTAAATTCCCCTTATCTTTTACTTGAGTTATTGTGTTTGATTTCTAGCAAAACTTTTAAGTGATCAAGGATATCTAACTTTGAGCCAGTTAAAATCTTTTAGATTTAATGTGATCTTTCCAAAGAGTTCAAAGTAATTCACCTTAAAACCTAAAATACTCCATTACAGTATTTTGTTTATCATCTCCAAATATCTGAAGACTAGGTAGGAGTTTTACCCTTCCTATTTTAAGAATGGACAAATCAAGCTTCGGAGATGATAAATAACTTTTCCATCATCATCATACTGCTGGTTCTTTGATGTCCAGACCAAAATAATGAAATGATGACCTGTGAATTCTGCATTATTTCCTCTTTTCTGGAGTAGAAATGACACTGGGACAGGCTGAGGGGGACTGCTGTGCATTGGGTGGGGGCAAATGGTCTGGCAGAGGCAGAATTCTGTATTTAGGGATCTCTAGAAGGCAGGGATGCTAGCATCTAGGCAATTCTCCTTTTATATCCTGTGCATGGCTGGGCCTTTGGTGTCTGGCCCACCTCTCTCAGCAGAATCCTGTGGTAGTCCTTGCCTACAGAGGATGTGGACGTGGTGGGTATTTAGCTTCCATGAATATTATAAACAATGTAAACAGAGATGTTTCAAGTGTTGCTTCCTTTTTTTTT
>NW_012149975.1:551483-678577 GCF_000956105.1 Propithecus coquereli | reverse complement strand
ACCAGCAGTGTATGAGTGTTCCTATCTCTCCGCATCCACGCCAACATTTATTATTTTGGGACTTTTTGATAAGGGCCAGTCTCACTGGAGATAAGTGATATCTCATTGTGGTTTTGATTTGCATTTCCCTGATGATTAGAGACATTAAGCATTTTTTCGTATGTTTTTTGGCCATTATTCTGTCTTCTTTTGAAAAGTTTCTGTTCATGTCCTTTGCCCACTTTTTGACCGGGTCGTTTGATTTTTTCTTGTTGATTTTCCTGAGTTCTAAGTAGATTCTGGTTATCAGCCCTTTATCGGATTTGTAGCATGCAAAAATTTTCTCCCATTCTGTGGTCCATCAAGGTTTTTAAGGAACATCTCAAAGATCTCAAGTATTGCTACAATCATGTAACTTCCAAATTCATCTTACTTACCTTACTTCTGATAGGTGCAAATTTTTATGTCATTGGGTTTCCCTCAGCATCTACGTAAGCATGTGAAATCACCTTTTATATTTCCTCAGTGCTTATGGTTCCCCTGGGAACAGCACACAGATGCCTCTGTGTTGGAGGTTAGAGTAAACTCCCAAAGCCAATGTTGCCTCTGTTTTGTCAGCACTTACTTCATTTTCTGAAAGAAGAATCTGGCATGGCCTCACGTTCATTCCTAATTGTTCTTCCCAATTTTCCATCACTTGAAGCTGTCTGAGCCAGGGAGTTGGGTGGGGCCAGGGGAGCTTGAGGCATGGCCTGACCCCAGGCAGATATTCAGTAGCACAGCACTTATACCCAGGCCAGGTATCCTCTGCTTTCAGAAAATTTGCCCCAAACCTGAAAGGAAGAAACAGTCGTAAACTCCCTCAAACACACAGAAGCAGCATTAAAGCCACAAACTTTATTCTCCAGGCCTTTTCTAGTGTCTTGTTTATAACATAGCTCTAAAGATTCTTGTAATCTGGTTTCCTAGCTGTGCAGATTAGAAGCAACAGGAAGAGTCATTGCAGTGGGGGATGGAGGGAAGAAGCGCAGACAAACTGACAGAGGAAGTGCCTGCTGAAGGCCTGATATCCTGGGAGGAGACAGAAAAACAAAAGAACATAACATAGTGAAGGATGTGATTGTGATTAGCCTGAGTTAGCTGGAGAAAGGTTAGAGTGGGTTAAGAAATCTGGGGAACATGTAATATAGACATGTATGTTTCACATGTCATCAAAATCCTGTTTAAAAATTTTGATGTTTAAAGGTTAACATTCCCTTATCTGTACAAAGCCAGTTATTTTCAGCTCTGTCATAACTCCCCTAAACCAGAATTATGAGTATTTCCTATAATGACAATATAATGCTTTTTTATAGTAAGGATTTGAAACTCTGGTTTTGTGAGAGTGATTCAGGCTTTGCATAAGAATGTGATTTGAATGCTGAATTCGTCCATTCCCTGATTTGGTACCCACATAGAGGTGTCACATTTCAGACTTCATCCAAGGCCCATAGGCTATTCCTCACATTTCTTTGATTGGCCTTGGAGCCACCTGTGATCCTCCCTGGAAGCCAGAGTGTCAGCGGAGTGCATCTCAAGGTTGGAGGTCCCAAACAGGAAGTGACTTCAGTCTTCAGGAAAGTCACTGCCAAGTTGGTGCCTGGATTCACGTTCACTGTGCTGATGAACTAGCCTAGCCCATTCGTCACTATTTCTGAGTCAGAAGCCTGGGCAGGGCACAGAAGCTGGTAGACACATTCCACTCTTGTAGCCTATCCTGTTCGCATGGCCATGAGCTTTCTGAGCGGCTGCCGTGAACTGGCAGGCACTGGGTGGGAGGCAATGCTGGTTGGGCCAGAGCTTTCTGCCTCCATCGTATGCATCTGCAATTACCTCCCTCCTTTTGCTTGCCAATTTGTAGTCTGGCCATGCGCCTCTGCCAGCAGGAAGGTCTGCTTTGTTCACTCCTCTCACTAACCTCCCACCCCCCACACCATGACGCAGAGTAGGTTCCACTTGGCTCAAAGCAAAGAAGCAGTGAGGCTGCAGAGCCCATAAAGCAGTCAGAAACATGTTTCACTTAGCCCTTTTAATTGTGATGCCTTGGCCTGGCCTTTTGCCACCCTTCCCTGTTCTGGCCCTTACTTAACATGCTTCACTAAGGGCTGGTTGTTAATTGGGAAATTTACTGTATCCACCTTCTTTGGGGATGATTCTTATGGCTGTAGAACTACTAAATAGGGCACTAAAATGTGGTAGAGCACTGGACTGGGAGGCAGGAAACCTGGGTTCTGGTCCTGGATCAGCTGTGGATTGCCTTGTGATCTCCAACAAATCTCTTCATCATCTGCCAGAGGGGAAGGGGGCAATGGTTGCACCAGATGATCTCTGAGGTCTAAGCACTAAACCTTCCATTCTCTTTCCTGTTCATACAGTCAGGAATGTTTCGGTCCATTTCCTAGAGTGTCTTCTCTTTTCTTCTGTATCCGTGTCTCCCTTCACCTGAACCTCTCTTTTGGTGGATCTATTTTGTTTGCAAGTTGCCCTGGGAATGTGGAAAGATTGTAACGATAGAGGTACATAGGTTCTAGGAGTTTTTATTTTGGAACTGACACATGGCATTCTTGATTAATAGAGTTATTGTAGTCCCATCTGGAATTTTAATCACTGAATCACAGGGAGAGCAGCCAAACTAACCATCCATGATGCAGTAAGATTTGGAACTAGACAGCTCAGTTCTTTCTTGCAAGTGACTTGGGTAGGAGCAGAAGGAATATGCTGTCCCATCACCTCCCATCATTAGCACTGCCCAGAAAAATCAAAAGAGAGACTGAAAAGGGTGTGGCAGCAAACTTGGCCAGGGATACCAGACAAATGGCAGACTTTATGAAATGCCCACTGTTTGGCAAATGAGCCAGGCATTGTGGAGCAGGGGGACTAAGGACAGCTTTCCACAAACAAACTCTGTCTGTTCTTGCTTTTGGGCCTACATCAAGTTGTTTTTTCCAATTGGCATGCCCTCCTTCTCCTCCTGGCTTATTCAAAATTCTACCCATCCAGTAAACTCCACCTCTTCTATTAAGTTCAGCAAACCTTTACTGAGGACCACCCAATTACCCAGCCCTCTTTTGGGGATACAAAGATGAATAAAGACTCAGTCTCTGGCCTCAGGCTGACTATACTGTATTGTCCTAATTGGGTCACTGTCACTTCATGTATGTTCTTTATTCCTCTTCAGCTGAAACTTAAGCTCCCGGAGGGCAAACACTGTATTTTGGGGGTCCTACAACCACCCCAAGTTGGGTGATTCACTAGAAGGACTCACAAGACTCAATAGCAGGTATTAATCACAGCTAAGGTTTATTACAGCAAAGGATACAGAGCAAAGGCAACAGGAAAAATATATGCATTGGGCAGGCACAGGCTTCCAAGTCCTTCCCTGTGCAGGGCCATATGGGAGCAACTAACAGCAAACTACAGCAAACTGTGAAATGTCTCTGTCCAGGAAAGCCCACCCAAGTCTCAGGGTCTCTGAGGCTTTTACAGAATGAAACTCAAGACCCCAACGTCAAAACCAGGTATATCATGAAATCTTGCTAAACAATCCTAAGAAGTCCTGACAAGCTGGTCCAGTATGCCCCATTGCTCTGGACATAAAAAATGACATCAAGACATCATCAATCTGTGACATAAAGAACATTCAGAGGGCTCTATTTCCAGGGGTGGGCTTAGGGACAGTCATAATTCCAGGCTCCCCAGGAGACATGTAAGGACTTCTGTGTTAACTCTTTCTTCAAAACTGTGTCTTATACATTACATCATCCCCTCAGTGTGCTTAGCATGGAGTAACACAGGACCCGTCCTCTTCTCTGAGCTCAAGATTCCTATATTTCACTGTGTACTTACAATGTCCAGTCTCATAGACATCAGCACCTCAACATGTCCAGATCTGAACTCAAATATCCCCTTACCCCATTCTTCTCCATTTCAGTAACTGTTGGCATCATTCACTTTGTTGCTCAAGCCCCCAAATCTGGGTATTATCCTTGATTCTCCTCTTCCCCTCACCTCCCACAGCCAATCAGGAATTCCTATTGATGCTAACTTTGAGACATATCCCAAATGTGATCATCTCTCATTCTCTCAACCACCCTAGTCTAAACCACCATCATTCATCTGGACTGTTTGCCTCCTAAATGTTTAAATTTGTCTCCCCTATAACCTGTTCTCCACTCACCACTGACAGTGACCCTTCAAAATGTATATTATTAATAGATTATGTCATTCGCCGCTGCTCACAACCTCCAATGGTTTCTCAACATGCTTGGAATAAAATTGAAACATTTTACTCTCCTGCTTAGTCATCATGCTGTAGCTTCAGATCCAGCGAATAGGTTTGTTTCCTCTTCACATGACGTTCCTTCTTCCAGGACGGTTCTTCCTTTAACTCTGCAAATGCCTTGATCCGTCTTCTCCTTTAAGTTTCACTTCTGCTGTCAGGCCCTCATGGCGACCTTCTCTGTCTGCCCTCTCTAAGGTAGCCCTGCCCCTCTCCTCACCTGAAATCATGATTATTTATTTGTTTATGTAATTTGTTGTCACTCGACACTTGCTAGAATGTAAGCTCATGAGAGAAGACCTTTGTCTATCTTGCTCACAACAATATCCTCAGCACCTAGCACTATGCCAAATTCAGAGTAGGCATTCGATAAATATTTGTTGATGAATGTATTATAGTAGGTCATTAATAAATAATTATATTTGATTACTTAGAAGTGATGAAATGGTCTCTGCCCTAAAAGGTTTACATTCTACTGAAGAGCTGAGTACAAAAAAAAAAAAAAACTAAGCAGATGGAAAACTTTACTGTGCTGTCTGGTATGCAGCATAGGATATGTCGGCATTCTGGACAGCGGAAACCCGCAGCAACAGAAGGGTCACGCTGAGCAGCTGGAATCTATCTAGCTCAGTATTCTTTCTGGCAGGGGTTTCTAGGAGCTGTTTGAAGGGAGATACCAGACGCTTAGAAATTCCAAATGGAAGGCAAGTATCACGGGGAGTTGATGTCTTCTCCAGGGTAGTGGCAGTGGTGCTTTTGCCAGGGAAGTACCCATGGTGTGGTTATGCTTTATCTCTGGCCTCTTCAGGGCCTGGCTTTACAGATCTCCAGAGATCCTGTGGGCTGTCTAATATTATTTAATATATTTCCTTTCTGCTTAAACTAGTCAGGGTGGATTCTACAGTTTGCAACTATGAACTCCGACCTGTCCAATAGGTTGAAAGAAAAAGGTTGAAATTCAGAATCCTGATTTGTAACTGACATGTAAATTTGAATGCAAAGTGTTAAAATTATACTGACATTGGAGGGATTACTTCAAAACTGAACCAACACACATAACTATATCAAAATGACATGCTATGTTTGAGGCAGAGTAATTTATTTACTCACATGCCTGGGGAAAATTGTCTAAGTATATGTTTTCATGTGTCTGTAAAGCACTATTATAAAAAATGAGCATTTTTGAGCATTTGCTTCTTTAAGTTTGTATGCTACTGCAGTCTAGTATAATTTTTATTACAAGTATATCAGTTACTAAGCAAAAGAGACTTAAAATATTTTTAGAAGGCAAAACTAAACTATCTTGTTTAAGGTTACACCCTGGGTGATAAAATTATAAAGAAAGGTAACGAAGAGAGGAAGAGAGTACCATAAATGTCAGCATAGTGGTTAATTTTACGATTGGGATGGGACGTGTACCAGCCTTCTGAGGTAGCTGGCAAAGTTCTATTTCTTTATCTAAATGGCAGTACATAATAATTGTACCTATTTATAAGGTACAGTGTGAGGTTTTGATACATGTACCCATTATGTAGTGATCAAATCATGGTATTTAGCATATCCATCACCTCAAATGTTTTCATTTCTTTGTGGTACATTATGATACTCTATTAAGATATACAGTTTTCCATATGTTATATTTTACAATTAAAAATGGTTAAAAAATAAGTATATCAACTACTTACATATGAATTATTTTAATGGAAATGTTCCCTATATGTTTTCATTTCAGGATCCCTGAGGACTTCATTGTGGGTTTTTTTTTTTTTTGAGACAGAGGCTAGAGTGCCGTGGCATCATCCTAGCTCACAGCAACCTCAAACTCCTGGGCTCAAGCGATCCTCCTGCCTCAGCCTCCCGAGTAGCTGGGACTACAGGCATGTGCCACCATGCCCGACTAATTTTTTCTATATATTTCTAGTTGTCCAATTAATTTCTTTCTATTTTTAGTAGAGACGGGGTCTCGCTCTTGCTCAGGCTGGTTTCGAACTCCTGAGCTCAAACAATCTGCCCGCCTCGGCCTCCCAGAGAGCTAGGATTACAGGCGTGAGCCACTGCGCCCGGCCCATTGTGGGGTTTTGTCTCTGAAAACATGTGAGTTACTACATAAGCTTAACAGAAAGTTAGCTTAAAATGTTTATTGTCCCTCATAATCAAAGTCATACAAATGAAAATAAGATACCATTATTGCCCAACGAATTGGCAGAAACTTTTTAATATTTATTTGTTTGTTTGTTTGTTTAAGAGATAGGGTCTCACTCTGTCGCCCAGGCTAGAGTGCGGTGGAATGATCATAGCTCACTCTAACCTTGAACTCCTAGGCTCAAGTGATCTTTCTCCCTCTGCCTCCCATGTATTTGGGACCGTAGGTGCATGCCACCATGCCCAGCTAATTAAAAATATTTTTTTTGTAGAGACAGGGTCTTGCTGTGTTCCCCAGGCTGGTCCTGAACTCCTGGCCTCAAGCAATCTTCCCACCTTGGCCTGCCAAAGCACTGGGAATATAGACGTGAGCCACTGCACCCAGACTGGCATAGACTTTTAAAAAAGTGTTATTATTCAGTGTTGGTGAACGTATGGAGAGATGGGTACTTACACGGCCCTGCTGGTAGAAATTTAAATGAGTACAACCTTTTTAAAAAGCCGTTTTCCAATGTGTAACAAGGGCCTAAAAAATGCTTATACTCTTCTACCCAGTCAACTTAATCCTAGGAAATTTATATTAAGGAAATGATCAGAGGTGTACAAGAAGATATATGTACAGGGATGTTAGTTGCAGCAGTTTTGTAATAGTGAAATCTTGGAAACAACATAAATGTTTAACACTAGAGAAATAGTACAATCATAAAATGAAATATTAATATTATACAGCCATCAATATGGGTAGTTTTGAATATGTGCACATAGAATAATAATAATGATTATGATGGCCAACATTTATTGATCACTTACTATTTGCCAGGGACTATTAAATCTTTTCACATGAATTCTCTCATCCTTGAAATAACACTTTGAAGTGAGTACTATGATTATTCTCATTTTGTACATAAGCAAACTGAGGCTCAGAAAGGTTAAGTAACTTACTTAAGGTCACACTGTAAATAAGCAATAGAGCCAGGGCCGAATACTCCAAATTTATCTAAAGACTATTAACTGTAGTAATCTTTTTTTTTTCTCTTTTTTGAGACAGAGTCTCACTCCATCACCTCGGGTAGAGTGCAGTGGTGTCATCATAGCTCGCTGCAACCTCCAATGCCTGGCTTCAAGCGATCCTCCTGCCTCGGCCTCCCAGAGTGCTACGATTACAGGTATGAGCCACCATGCCCATCCAACTGTAGTAATCTTTAAGTGATGGGATTATAGTGATTTTTATGTTTTACTTTATATTTTCCTTCATGCTGTTGATTTTTTATTTTGTTTTTAATTGCTACATAATAATTGTACATATTTATAAGGTACAATGTGATGTTTTGATACATGTATGCGTTATGTAGTGATCAATTCATGGTATTTAGCATATCCATCACCTCAAACATTTCCATTTCTTTGTGGTGAGAACATTTAGAAACCTCTCTTCTAGTTATTTTGAAAATCTGAATTTTATACAATAACCACTTATTACTTTTATAATCAGAAAGAAGTAGTAGCTCCTCCCAGATATTCCTGTCACACAGAGATGCACCGACTCTTGGGGGAAGTGTCCAGGGATGAGGGTAGGGCCAAGGGTCTTAAGGCAGGAAATACAGTTGCCTTGTGCTTGGCTTTCCCTGCTCTGTGAATAGTCCGGTTTTTCCCTAAGAACACTACCTCCTAGCTACAGATTGGAAAAGTGGCTGCTTTGGTTTGGGTTCCTTGCTTCTGAGCAAGTAGAATCTTGCTGAGGAAGGGAATGGCTTGTGGGACAGTGACAAAGGGCAGGAGTTACCTACTTTCTGAATTTCCTACTAAAATTGCCTACTTAAATTCCTGTGTTTCACACTGCCTGCCTCATAGCCATGTGTCACGCAGCAGGAGGTCTGATTTTGTGCCTCTTGTTTACTCCAGACCAGGGATCAGGGAGCCTCCTTTTGGCTGTGACTGGGCAGCCACCTTGATTAGTTTAGGAGGATGTGTGGCTCCTAGTGGGTCATCACAACTTTGTATTCTTCCATACTATCTCAGCTGCTCCTCCTGCCACCTGATCACAACCAGTCTTTTCCCAAGACTTGGATCTTTTGAGGGAAGATGAGACAAGGGTTCACATGCTGCAGCAGAGTCCACGTGAACCCTTCTCTAGGCCTGAGAAAACTTATTCAATAATCCTGCTTGCTAAAAGCAAATCAGTATATGCAAGAAAGATACTCAGGGAGTTTGCCTGAAGATTAACTCGGAGACCTGAGAATGAAAGCTAGCTCTCCTGCTTCCTAGGCCCCCCTGTGCTGTCTATATTTAGCCAAGCCGCCCTGAGCTTTGTCCATCTTGTGTAAAAGCCAAAGTAGGCACACAGTTTGCTCATAAACATTCCTGTGCTTGCCAGCTCATGCCAGCCAACCATTTAGATGTTAGTTCTAAAACTGGAAGCCTCCCCTTGCACCCAACTCCCAGGGCCTGCAAAGAATACACACCAAGGGATCAACAGCCTGAGTTATCCCCAAAGCCAAGTGACCTCAGCCAAATGCCCTAAAATGAGAGGCGTGTCTCTTACTCCTACATCTTGGCACAGGGCGCAGCGAATGACTCTCTCTCAGATCCACTGTTCCTGGTCACAGTTCTTTGAGTGTGTTGACCTACTTTCTTCTTTTCAGAGGAAAAACAGAAACTAATAAATGTCTTCAGCGAGTAATCTTGCTTTCAGGAGCGATACTCTGTCTTTTGGCCCCTTGTCCTTTCCTTGCTCCACTGTCACTCTGCTGCAACCATAGGAAAGTGGTTCATGCCTGAACCAGATCTCTGCTTGTTGCTTACTGTCTCTGTACTACAGCTGTGTTTTCAGAGCTAGTATGGCCCACATATCACAGGGATGGGGGCAGAGCCCTCCCCAGCCTTCTTTTCCCTACTGGAACTCGTTGCTAAGCAGCATGAGGTGGGCTAAAGTTACTTCTGTGTGAGAATCTTTTGGGAATCAACAGAGTGTCTCTGGTTTGGGCCACACTATACTATGTGACTGGCAGCATTATGGACTTAGAGACGTTCAGCTTGAGACTCCTGACTTGACTTAATATACACCTTTGGTGTGGGTCTCCAAGAAGAGTCTTATTGGCCTTAATAAGCAGAATTCCTCTTTGCAGAGTGATTCTCAAATACCCACATTGACATTCTCTGTGGTAAATTGATCATGTTAGACTGTCCTTACCCTTCACAGTCTGATTAATGTTGCCCACTTCCTTAGCCATCAGCTGGAATCAGCTTGGAAAATACATGCTCATTTCAATGTCAATCTGACAAAAATCAATTAGAGGGATAAATCTTCTGGGGTTCGTAGTTAGCGTGTGGATGTGTCATATAATGTATTTCCAGAGTGCCTTTTGGATTATCTACTGGTTTTAATAACCTGGCATGTCTGTTCTCCACGACCATGGATAACCGAGTATATCTTATTTAACTCTCCTGTCCCGGGTGCTGTGTCTCCTTTCTTCCTCACTCATCCCTGTGTGTAGAGCAAATTATAACCAGCTCACCTTCTAGCATCCTATTCAAATTTTATTTATGTTGAAAGTGCTAACATGGGCTTTTAAAAATATTCCAGGTCCTTTTCATTAACTCTACAATAATATTGGAGTCATAGTGGCCATAAGAAGCTGCTCCTCAGCAACCAGCTGATCTCAGGCCAGCTGGGCCAGGGTTAGGGTGAGCCCATCCTCTGAAGAACTGATCAGGTAGCAGGTGGGAAGACAGGGCCTGGCTGCAGGCAACAGCCAGGGATCTCTTCTTCTGGGGTGATGTTTCATAATTATGGCTGTAAAGTGCCCCCACCCCAGTCATCTGGGTTGGAGACAGGATGTGAATGAATGACAACAGGACCTCTGCATTCACAGAACTGGAGAGGGGAGAAGGCAACGGGCATGGAGTATGAGGATGAATTGCAAGCAGTGGCAGAAGTGAGGGCGGACAGTAGGGAGATAGGAAGGGTGATATTGCTGAGGAGGTAAATGATGGAGTGGGCAATAATAAGGTCTAGGTCTCAGACATATGCCTCAAAGTTTCCCTGAGACTCTAAAGTGAGAAGAGCCAGACTGGTAGAGTGGAGACAAGGGTACAGCACCTGGAAAAGGCTAATGGAGCCTACCCTGTCTTAGAGAGTACGCTCTAGTACAGCACTGTCCCATAAAATGTTCTGTAATGGTGGAAACATGCTCTTTCTTTGCTCTCCAATATGGTAGCCACTAGCCATATATGGCTTTTGAGTTCTTGAAATGTGGCTAATGTGACTGAGGAACTGAATTTTAAATTTTATTTAATTTTAATTCATTTAAATTTGCCTAGCCACATGTGGCTAGTGGCTATCCTGGGGGCAGTGCAGCTCTAGAATCACAGTTGACACTGGCAAGTGGAGGTGGTCTACCACAGTGGTTTAGAGCACACACTCCGCTGTTGGGCAGCCCTGCCATAAATCCTGGTTTGCCATTTACTAACTCTGCAACCTTGGACAAGTTACTTAACCTCTTTGAACCTATTTTCCCATCTGCAAAATGGTGATCATAGAAGTGTCTCTATCACAGAGGGCTGTTGGAAAGATTAAATTAGATAATCCATGTAAAATTCTTAACAAAGTACCTGGCATCTATGGAGCTCTTAGTAAATTGTTGGTATTATGATGTTTTGATATTACAGGTTGAGTATCCCTTATCTGAAATGCTTGGGACTAGAAGTGTTCAGATTTTGGATTTTTTTTTATTTTGGACTATTTTCATTATTATATCCTTAATCCAAAAATTTGAAATCTGAAATCCTTCAGTGAGCATTTCCTTTGAGCATCATGTTGGCACTCAAAAAGCTTTGATTTTTGGAGCATTTCAGATTTCAGATTTTTAAATTAGGGATATTCAGCCTATATAATGTTATGATGTTTGGTCCTATCCTATTTTCTGTGCTTTGGCCCTAGTCACTGAATGCCAATAAATCAACCTACCTTCCTGGTGGCTAGAGTTATGAGGATAGTGACATCTGTCCTTATTGACTTCCTTGAGCTCCAAAGCTAAGGATATGTCCTTTGATATTTGCGACCTTCTTGTGTTCTGAGCTCTGAATCAAATGAGATTTTGAAATTAAAAAGAAGATGAAATGTCAAGATCAGAATATTAACATAAAAATCACATGTTCCCCATTCGCAACTTCCCATTCACTGAACAGGGATTTATTGACTTTATATTGAGATACTAGTGATTACAAGTATAGACTCTGGAGCTAGCCTGCCTAGGCTTCTATCTGCTAGTACTTACTAGCTGTGTGACCTTGGCAAATTATTTATCTTCTCTAAGTCTCTATTTCCTTATTTGTCAATTGGGCATAATAATAGTACCTACCTCCTAGGGTTGTTATAAAGATTAAATGAATCAGTATATGTAAAGCACTTAGAGAAATATTTGGCACTAGTAAGCACTTGATAAATATTAGCTATGTGGTTGCCATATACTAGACACTATATCAGGTCTGTAAAAACGAAGATAAATAAGTACCATTCCTGCTCTCATTAAGCTTATAGGCTAAGTAGTAGGAGAAAGATATACGAACATGTAAATACAGTAAGGTGTTACAGACAAATGGAAGCATGTACAGGATATGGAGGGGACATCAAAAAGAAGAGGTCAGGTGGCTTACTTGGAGAGTAATGTGGAAACTTTTCATAGCACTGGAGGAGAGCAGGTAGTGTGGTGGTGGGGTACATTGCAGGTAAATGTTTGCAGACATAAACAAGGATAACAAGTTCAGAGAAGTAATGGCAATTGATAAATTGCTATGTCTAGGGTGTAAGGGGAAGGGGTGTAGGTAGAAGATGAGGTTGAAAATATCAGTGGGAGGCAGGTCTTGAAAGGCCTTATAAGTTAGGTTTAAAAATTTGTATTTTACCTTGAGCAGTGGGAAACCATTGAAGGGTTTAGTAGGGTAAGACTGGAGGCAGACACACCAGCTGGGAGGCTATTTTAGTAATATAGGCATGAGATGATGATGGTCATAAACTAAATTACGATAATCATCAAATGATGAGGTGATGATGGTTGTAAATGCAAGTAATCATGAGATGGAAAGGTGGGGAATAGTACCAGAGACATTAAGACGAAGAGATTCAATTGACTGGTGAATAGGTGACAGAGGATACAAAAGGAGGGCCAATGTTGGAGGGAAAGTTTATCGAGTCATTTTGGGACACATTGGACTTATGTAAGGCAGTTTGATATGTGGTTCTGGAACTCATGGGGAAAAGAGGTTAGGACTAGAGATATAAATATGGGAGACATGAGAACTCTGCATCAGGCTCCTTTCTCTTCTCATTTTCCACTTTCGTCTTAGGTCATCCATTCCCTGGGCTTTAACTACTGTCTTTATGCTGCTGACTTTCAACTTCTAAATTTCCATCTCCAGCCCTGACCTCCTCACTGAGATAGAGACTTCCATAACCAGCCATCTACTTAGGATCTCCAGTCGGATAACTGATACACATCTCAAACTTAACAGTCCAAAACTCAGTTCTTGAAGCAATGCCCGCCCTCACCTGCTCCTTCCCTTGCCTTCCAGTCTCAGGAAATGGCATCTACAATCTATCTAGTTGTTCAGACCAAAAACATGGGAGTCGTCTTTGATTCCTCTCTCCCCTTATCCCCTATATCCAATCCATCAGCAAATTCTGCCAGCTCCATCTCCAATAAACGTATTTCATACCATTCTACTTCTTTCTGTTTCCTTGGCCTCCACTGTCGTCTCTCCTAGGTCACTGCAGCAGTCTCCTCCCTAGTCTCTCTGCTTCTATAAGTCCATTCTCCCTACAACATCCAGAGCCAAATTTTAGATATGTAAATAGGGTCATATCACTTTCTGCTATGGTTTAAATGTGTCCCTCAAAGTTCTTGTGTTGAAAACTTAATCCCCAGTGCAACAATGTTGAGAGATGGAACCTCTAAGAGGTGATTGGGTCATGAATAATGTTGTTATGCTGGGGTGGCTTTGTTATCTTGAGAGTGGATCTGTTATAAAAGCTAGTTGGGTCTCACTCACGCGCTGTCTAGCTATGTGATGCCTTCTGCCATGTTATCACATAGTAAGAAGGCCCTCGGCAGAGGTTGGTTCTTCAGTCTTGGACTTCCCAGCCTCCAGAACTATAAGAAATAAATCTCTGTTCTTTATAAATTACCCAGTCTTAGGTATTCTGTTATAGCAGAGAAAATTGGTACCAAGAAGTGAGGCTATTGCTATAACAAATACCTGAAAATGTGGAAGTGGCTTTGAAACTGGGTAATGGGTAGAGGCTTAAAGAATTTGGAGGAGCAGTCTAGAAGAAGCCTAGATTGCTGTGAATTTTTGACATAAAGAAAGACTCTGAGGCAAAATTAATATAAGTAGAGAGTTTAGTTGGGCCAAATTCGAGAACTGCAATCTGGGAGACACAGATTCAAGTTGCCCTGAATGTATGCTCCGATTAGCAGCAGGTACAAGTGGATTTTTAAAGGAAAAAAAGAAGGGGTAGTTCCTACATTGGTTCATTAAAATAGCATAAGCTATTTATCGGGTATACATTGTTCTTTGTATCACAAATTCCAGGAATATGAAGATAATGGGTGAAGGTCACATTGTGTAACTTGTGATAGCATTTTAGTATATTTATCAGCTAGTTTGGAAACTACAGGGAAGAAAAGAAAGAACAAAATGCCTTTAAATGATTGCCCCCTGGGCGTTGGTACAGAGGACAGGGCATGACTGGAGTCTCACACACATGTATCTCTGGGCCTGATAAATCTTACGTACTTCACATAGCTCAGACTGCTCTGAGGTCCTCAGAAGGGAGCATTAAGGGCATTTCTGGTGAGGGCTCAGAAGAAGACAAGAGCTGCAGGGAAAGTCTAAAACTTCTTAGAGATTACTTAAGTGGTTATGATCAGAATGTTGGTAGCAATATGGATGGTAAAGGCCATTCTGATGAAGTCTCAGACAGAAATGAGATACAAGGTATTAAAAACTGGAGTATAGGCCATCCTTATTATGAAGTTACAAAGAACTTGGCTGAAACATGCTGGAGGGCTTTATGGAAGGTGGAATTTAAGGGCAATGAACTAGGATATCCGGTGGAAGAAATTTTTAAGCAAAATATTGAAGGAGCTGCATGGCTTCTTTTAACCACATATAGTAAGATATGAGCAGATAGAAATTATTTAAAGATGGGATTTATAATTAAAAGGGCATCAGAATGGAAAAAATATGGAAAATGTGCAATCTGGCCATGTAAAAAGTCAGGTATGTTTAGGAGGGCAAACCAAGGGTGTGGTCAAGTGATTGTTCACTAAAGAGACAGAAGGGAACCAGGTGCTATTCATTAAAACAATGGGCTAAAGACCCCCAAAGACATAGAGTAGGTTGCTCCATCCATCACAGGCCCAGAGCAGGGCCGTAAGGGTAAGTATTCCAGAGAGGTGCCCAGCAGACCTTAGCATTTGATGGCCAGGGCTATCTCAGGACTCTGCTCCCCTCATTTGGGCAAAGCAGTCCTCAGCTGCCCCAGCCATGGCTCAAGTGGGCCTGGGTGTGGCTTGTGCCACTGCTCTGGAGGGTACAAGTGATAATCCTTGGTAGCATCCACATGGTGCTGACTCTGCAGTTGAGCTGAGTGCATGAGCTGTGGGATCATCATGGCCCCCACCTATATTTCAAAGGATGTATCAGACATCCTGGGGGCCCAGGTAGAGACTTGTTGCAGTTGCTGAGCCACCACGGAGAGTCCCCACTAGGGTACTGCCTAGTGGAGCCATGGGAGTGGAGCTGCCACTGAGACCCCAGAACTGTAGAGCTACCAGAGTGCAATGGCATCCTGGGAAAGCTGCAGGCACGAGACTCCAACCTGAGATAGCTGAAGTGTGCACTGAGCTGAGCAAAGCCATAGGGGCAGGGCTACCTGAGGCCTCGGGGGCCCAAACCTTTTCCCAGTGTGCCCAGGATGTGGAACATGGAGTCAAAGGAGATTATTCCCCAGCTTTAAGATTTAATGTTGTTTTCCCTGTTGGGTTTTAGACTTAACTTGGGACCAGTTACCCATTTCTTCTTGTCTATTTCTCCCTCTTGGTATGGGAATGTCTATCCTATGCCTGTCCCACCATTATATTTTGAAAGTAGATAACTTGTTTAATTTTACAGGCTCACAGCTGGAGGTAAATTTGTCTCAGGATGAATTATGCCTTGAGTCTCACTCATTATCTGATTTAAATCAGACTGGACTTTAGACTTTTGAATTGGTACTAGAACAAGTTAAGACTTTTGATGCTATTGGAATGGAATGAATGTATTTTGCATTATGAGAAAGACATGAATTTTGGGGGCCAAGGGTGGAAGGCTATGGTTTGGATATGTCCTCCAAAGGTCATGTGTTGGAAATTTAATCCCAATGCAACAGTGTTGGGAGGTGGGACCTAATAAGGGGTGATTAGGTCATGAAGGCTCTGCTCTCATGAATGGATTAATGTCATTAGCCCAGGAGTGGGTTAGTTATTGCAAGAGTGGCTTTGTTATAAAAACCAGCTTGGTCCTTTCTTGCTTCCTTGCGCTTGCCCTCTCTTGTCTTTCTGCCTTCCGTTATGGCATGACACAGCATGAAGGCCCTCGCTAGATGCTGGCTCCATGCTCTTGGACTTCTCAGCTTCCAGAACTGTGAGTTAAATAAATTTCTGTTTATTATAAATTACCCTGTGGTATTCTGTTATAGCAACATTAAACAGACTAGGACACTCTCCCTGTTTCAAAATCCTCCAAGGCCTTCCAATTGTGCTTTATATAAAGACTAAGCTCTTTACCTTGACCTAGTAAGATATAGCCCTTGCCAAAATGTCTGATCTTATCTCACACTATGCTCCTTATTTGCTATACTCCCAGCTACAATTTGTTCCCTCTTCAGGGTCTTTGTACTCTGCCTAGGATACTCTTCTTCCAACATCTTTCCCATCATCCAAGTCTCGGCTCCAGTGTCAGCTCCTCGGAAAGGCTTTCCCTGATCATCCCAGCTAAGTAGCCCCATATTCTGGTGAGTATCTAATCACATCACCCAGTTTTATTTTCTCCCTACCACTTACTGTTATCTGAAATTATCTGTTTCATTTACTGGTTTTCTTGTTTATTATATATCTTCCACATCACCCCATAAGAATGGTAACCTTATTTGCCTTGTTCCTGCTGCGTGTCTAGCATCTAGCACAGTACATAGCAGGGGCTCAATTGGATATTCGTTGAATGAATGAGTCTGGATACAGATGGGGGTTGTTGAAGCTGTGGGAAATGTATTATCATTTCATATGATCACTTCAAGGAGAGCCTGAAGAGTTAAATGTAGATTCTAAAGGGATGAGAAGAGGAAGGAATGCCTACAAAGCAACTTGGAGAAACAACCAGAGTGGCAGGAGGAGAAACAGGAAAGTGCTATGTTACAGAAGGCAATCCCACTTCTCTCCCTAGAAGTAACCAATGCTAACAGATGGGTGGGTATCCTTCCAAATCATGTTCTGTATATTTACATACATTCACAAATGTTTATATTACATGCATATGTAGTTTTGGTTTTTATATAAATGAGCTCATAGTACATGTATTATTCTGTCACTTGCTTTAAAAAATAACAGCTTTATTGAGCTATAATTCACATGCCATACAATTCACACATTTAAAGTATACAGTTCAATGGTTTTTAGTGTATTCACAGATCTGTGCAACCATTGCCACAGTCAATTTTTAGAACATTTTCATCACCTCAAAAAGAAACCCTTTATCCTTCAGCTATCACTCCCTTTTCCCCTACCCCATCCCCAACCCTAAGCAACCACTAATGTACTTTCTGTCTCTATATATTTCCTTATTCTTGACTTTCATATAAATGGAAGCATATATTTTGTGGTCTTTTGTGACTGACTTATTTCAATGAGTACAATGTTTTTAAGGTTCATCCATGTTATAGCATGTATCAGCACTTCACTCTTTTTATTGCTGATTGATATTCCATCATATATATATACTATACTTTATCCATTCATCAGTTGGTGGGCATTTAGGTTGTTTCCACTTTTTGGCTATTATAAGTAATGTTGCTATGCTCACTCATGTTCAAGGTTTTTTGTGGACATATATTTTCATGTCTCTTGGGTAGATACCTAGGAGTGGAATGTTGGGTCATTTTGTAACTCTGTGTTTAACATTTTGAGAAATTGTCAGATTGTTTTTCAAAGTGGCCAAACCGTTTTACATACCTACCAGCAGCCTATGAGGATTCCAATTTCTCTACATCCTCACCAACACTTGTTAGTATCTGTCTTTTTGATTATTTCCATATTAGGGGGTGTTATACCACTTGCTTTTTTATTGATATTTAATGTGCCTTAAACATTTTTCCATATAAGCACATAGAGATATCCTGCCTATATAACTGTGACATAATACTCTACAGAAATCATGCTTTTCAAGGTGCTCCTGTCTATGTCATTGTGTCATTTCTTCCACTAGGGCTCAGCAGCCTGTAAATAGAAACAGTGGTGGTGGACGATTGAATTGATCCAGGCTTCGAAGTTGCATGGCAGGTAAGGCAGAAGGACAAGGGGGGAGAAGGGTGTGGATGAGAATGGTGAGAGAGCACTTGAAATCATTTATCAACCCTGGTGCAGATCAATCCTGGTGCATAAATGACGGTGACAAGGAGCTGGAGTGAATGGCAGAGCATAATGGCTGGAACCCTAAAATAAGGGGTTTTACATGAAAGCAGAAAGATAGCTTTTTGTTTTGTTTTTCATTTATCCATTCCCTCTGTTGAGTATTTTTTAAAAATTGAGTTACTCACTGCTTTGCCTTCTTAAACAGATGATTCAGAACATAATATAACCTTGTCTTGTGATTCAGGGTGGCCATTATGACCATCTGCTTTTGCCCTGTACCTTCGAGGCGTGTAGATACATGTCTTTCCCTATCAAGTGGATCTCAGATTTCAGTGCTATTGAAGAAGTTCTGAGATCAATGTATTTTTGGTTTTTCTAACATACAGTTGTTTGACCACACAGATCGACTCCATGTATCTCCTATGAAGTAAAGTTCATTGTTTTTATGACAGCAATTTTACATGTTCCTTAGATGCTTCTTTCTATTCTAGATTTTTAGTTATATTATGGCAGAGGTTATGAGAAATCTGATCTCCAGAGAAATGTTGGTACTTTTTTACTCTAATTTGGTATAGGCTATTTTTGGCAAGCTAGTTTTCTGGCTTGGAAGAATTTAATAAATCAGTTTGTATTCACCTTATCCACATTCTTTTTAATAGTGGAGACTTGTCTCTCTATTGCAGTAGCCACTAGCTACACATGGCTTTTTAAATTTAAATATAAATTAATTTGAGTGAATAAAATTAAAAAGTCAGTCCCTCAATTGTACTAGCCACATTTCAAGTGCTCAGTAGTCACATGTGGCTAGTGGATACCATATGGGAGAGTGCAGATATAGAACATTTCCATCATCAAATAAATTTCTATTGGGCAGCAATGGTCTAGACATTGAGCTGGTCTCCTCTCAGGCTTCATGGTTCCATGGTAGAGTCTTTGTGTTTTTAGTGTATCTTTGCACAGCAGCCATGCTTCTGCTACTGTACAATACCCCCGACCTCTAGCCCCTGATTGTGTCATTTGCCCTCTGTCAATTTGTTAATTTCCTATGGCTGCCATAAAAAAATCACCACAAACTTAGCGGTTTAAAACAATACAAATTTATCATCGCACAGTTTTAAAGATCAAAGTCCAAAGTCAGCCATTTTCTAGCTTCTAGTTGCTGCTAACATTTCTTAGCTCATGGCTCCTTCCTTCATCTTCAAAGCCAGTAGAATAGCATCTTCAAATCTCTCTCTGACTCTTTGAGCTCTGCTTCCATAGTCTCATCACCTTCTCTGACTCTGACCCTTCTCCTTCTCTCTTATAAGGAGACTGTAATTAGTTTAGGCCCCATTGGATAATCCCAGAGAATAACCTGATTTCAAGATTCTTAACTGAATCATACCTGCAAAGTCCCTTTTACCATGTAAAGGTAACATACTACCAGGTATTAGGATGTGGGAATCTTTGGGGGACCGTTATTCAGCCTGCCACAGTCTCCTCCAGTGGCATCTTATTTTCCTTGAGGACCAGTGATGCACAGAGTATGCCATATACTGATATACCAAGGTTTTATATAAAGGGAGGAGAATGTTTTAAAATCTAATTTTCTGTCTGCAGCCTATCTGGAAATACCAAAGTTTTATTGTTCTGACTCCTCAAACTATGATGATTCTGTGAGTGTAGTGATATAAGAGTATCTTATAGGTAAGACAAATCCATAACTAACTCAGTAGCCTATCATAGCGTTTGCCCACTGTAATACAGTGCCAACCTTTCTTCTCAAACACACATACACACTGGGGGCTAGATATATTAACCATAGCAAAACCTCATGAGCTTCTCTTTGCCCAAGAAAGGGTGACACATGAAAGCCTGAGTCATTGCCAGGAGAAGAAGCAGCAGAAACCAATGCAGAGTTGGTCCTCTACTTGCAGTCTAGGTAAGATGGCATAGACTCCTTTCTCCCTGCACCTCCTAGCTAAGTACAGCTATAAACCCTGGAAATAATTCAAGAGGTGACCAAAGGGGAATTCTGAAAGGTGCAAAGGGGAAGGCAAAATGGTTAGAAATCCCAGGATTAGAGGAACACCATAGTAGCAGGGCACCTTATGACTCCCAATTCAGCTGAAAAACGTGACCCAGACTCAGCATTTCCCTTCCCCAAACCTATCAACAGAAGGTGGTTCAAGTAGGTTCTTTCCTCCTGTAGATTGAATGGGAGACCTATAAACAATACCAGGTAAGCCTGTCAACTCCAGCAAAGGGGTATTTTCAGGGAGTCCCACTCATAATAAGTAGCCAGGGGAAGTGCTCTCCTTTCCCAACAGGCCAGAGACTCCTCTACCCCACCAAAGATACTATATGGCCAAGAGCACCATAAAGGGGAAGCCCCACCATGACAAGTAGCCCGGCCAGGAAACCTGTTTGTCCCCATGGTCTTGAGGGTCTCTTCACCTTCTGAGAGATACCAGGAGGGCAGGCAGCACTAGTAGGGGGATCACACCAGAACAAACAAAGGCAAGAAAGATTCTTTGTTTCCACAGACTAGAGAATCACTTCCCCCACCTAGAGGCACCAGGAATCCTGACCTGGGGAAGAATTTCTGCTTCCTCAGGCAACATCAGCAGGCACCAGTGCACCCATCAGCACCACATTGATCAAGCAGACCAAAATCACACTACAGAGACTATGAAAAGTAATTCGTCATTGCAAAGAATCATAGCCTACGAAAATAGGCCAGGACCTGTGTGCTAAAACTAAACAGAGTAACTGCATGCTAAAATAAAAGATTTAAATGGGAATCAGTCTCCTAACATAATAGTCAATATATCCAGAATGTAATAAAAAAATTGCCCTAAGACAATCAACTGATACCAACACCAAGATGAATCAGATGTTAAAATTATCTGACAAGGGCTTTAATGTAGCCATCACAAAAATGCTTTAATAAGTAATTGCAAAGTCTCTTGAAACAAATGAAAAAATAGAAAATGTCAGCAGAGAAATAGAAGTTATCAAGAAAGGATCAAATATACTCCAGGCTAATCTGACATGTGGTGCATCCAATCTCTGATTAGGAACATGGATAAGGGTGGGGACAGGATGAGATGGCAAATAGATGTGTAGCTCTGTGATGGAGTTGCAGTTGAATTAGTTCATTACAAGGGGCTTTTATGTTGTCAAAGGACGGAGACCTTAACCTTGACTGAGTAGGTAGTTTTCTGAGGGGCAAGGAGCACTTCCTGGGGAGTCAGGAGTTGGAAAACTTGGTTGTGAGCTTCATGTAGCTGTGTGACTGTCTCTGTTCTGCCTCTCTATGGGGACAGGAATTACTTTGAATCCAGGAAGGGAGGCTGGTTAAATACAAATAACAAAAAACAGCCCAACAGCAACCTTCCCTTGTAGTGAATGCTCACTGTGTGCCAAGCACTGAGCCAGATCTCTTTGTGAGCATCCATTCGTGGAATCCTTACAGCAGCCCTCTGCAGAGGGCATTTTTGAGATCTCAGGCTTAATTGAATTAAAGTTATTTCAGCAGACAACTGTGGGCAGCTACCAGCCTGCAAAGTTGTGTGCTGGGTGTGGATATAGGTGATACCATGATGACACCCTTCATAGACACACCTGACTAGAGCCCACAGCAGGAGGGGACAAACATGAACCTGGGGTGGAGTGACATGAGGGTCCCGAGGAGTGAGTAGCCATATTCTGGGGGTGTTTGGGAGGAGGGCAAATCCCCAGCAGGGGGATTTGCCCTCAGCAGGGGCATTTGAGCTGGGCTTCCAGATGCTGGTGAAAGCATGGGCTTTGGCATCAGGAAGATCTGGATTTAAGTACCAACTCCTTTGGTTCCTGGCTGTATGACCTTGGGTAAAGAACTTAATCTGAATGGGCCTTAGTTTTGTCATCTGTAAAATGGGTATAATTATAACAATCATTGCTGGGTTGTTGTGAGGATGAAGTGAGAAGATGCTTAGAGCATCCCCAAGCAGGACTCGTCTGTGCCTCTTTACTTGAAGGCCCCTTCTCTTGCTCCTTTCTCCAGGAATCCTTCCTTGATCTCTTCTTCCTTTAAATTCATATTAATCAGGCATTTTATACCCAATTAAAGTACCTGTTCACATTAAGAAAAAGAACCAAATGGAAATTTTAGAACTGAAAACATAATAACAGCAATTTTTAAAAATTGCTGGATAGGATCAATAGTAGAGTGGAGACGGCAGAGGATAGAATCAGTGAACTTGAGGATAGATCAATAGAATTTACCCAATCTGAACAACAGAGAGAAAATAGACTGGAAAAAAAATGGACAGGGCCTCAGGGACCTGTTAGAAATAACGAAAGACCCAACATTCATATCAGCAGAGCCCCAGAGGATACTAAAACCACACAAAGATAGTACTAAACAAGAAAACTATAGACCAACATCTTTCATGAACTTAGAAACAAAAATCCTCAACAAAATATTAACAAAATGAATCTAACAATGTATAAAAGAATTATACTCCATTACAAAAGTGGGATTTATTCTGTATATGTAAGGCTGATCCAATATTTTAAAATCAATGTAATCCACCATATCAACAGAGTAAAGAAGAAAAATTATATGACCATATCAATTGGCACAGAAAAAGCATTTGATAAAATTCAACATTTATTCATGATAAAAACTCTCAGTACATTAGAAATAGAGAAGAACTTTTTTAACCTCATTAAGAATATCTACAAAAACCTACAACTGATGTTATACTTAATGGTGAAAGATTGAATTCTTTCCCTCTCAAATTGGAACAAGGCAAGCAAGTCTGTTCTCACTACCTCTATTCAACATTGTACGGGAAGTTCTAGCCACTATAATGGCAAGAGAGGAGAAAAAATACTTCTAGCACAAGGCAAGAAAAAGAAAGAAAAGGCACGCAGATTGAAAAGGATCAAGTGAAATTGTTTCTATTTGCAGAAGACTTAATTGTCCACATAGAAAATTCCAAGGGATCTTAAAAAAAAAAAAAAAAACCCTAGAACTAGTATTTGATTTTATTTCTAGAACTCAGAAATCCACACAAATTTATTCAGCTGATTTTTGACAAAGGTGTAAAAGCAATTAATTCAGTGAAGGAAGGATAGCCTTTTCAACAAATAGTTTGGGAGCAATTGACATCCATAGGCAAAGAAAGTGAACTTTTGTTTAAACATCCCACCTTAGATAAGAATAACTCAAAATGGATCACACACTTAAATATAAAGCATAAAACTATAAAACTTTTTTTTGCTTTATTTATTTACTTAAAATATTAAGGGGGTACAAATGTTTTTGTTACATGAATACCTTGTATAATACCTAGGTCAGGGCTTTTTTTAGTGTGCCCGTCACCATAATAGTGTTAATTGTACTCAATAGTTTTTACCCCTCCCCCCCATTCCCCCTTCTTGGTGTCCAATGTCCTTTATATCTCTTTGTGCCATGGGAGAAAATAATCTTCATGACCCAGCACAGAGTTTTTAGGCTTGATATCATAAGCACTATCCATATAAGGAAAAACTACATTAAATTGAACTTCATCAAACATAAAAAGCTTTGCTCTATGAAAGGTCCTATTAAGAGAATGAAAAGACAAGCTACTGACTGGGAGAAAATATGTGCAAACCACGTACCCAACAAAGGCCTCGTATCTGGAATATATAAAGAACTCCCCAAACTCAAGCAATCCATTTAGAAAATGGGCAAAAGCTATGAATAGACATTTCACCAAAGACGATATACAGATGACAAACAGCACATGAAAAGATGCTCAACATCATTAGCCATCAGTGAAATACAAATGAAAACCACAATGAATTATCACTACATCACTATCAGAGTGGCCACAAAAAATAGTGACAACACCAAATGCTGGCGAGGATTCAGAGAAGCTGGATCACACATACATTGCTGATGTTCTTCAACAGATTAATGATCAAACAAATTATAATTCGTCCATGTCATGGAATACTACTCAGCAATAAAAAGAAATCGACGTTGGTTCATACAATAACTTGAATGTATCTCCTGGGAATTTTGGTGAGTGAAAAAAAAAACAATAAAAGGTTACATACTTTGTGATTATTTATATAACACTCTTGAAATAACAAAAATATAGAGATAGAGAACAGATTAATGGGTGCCAGGGATTAGGGAATGGGGCAGATATGAGGTAGGCATGGCTACAAAAGGTTGCTGTAAATGATCCTTGTGGTGACAGTACAGTTCTGTATTGTGTTGGTAGATACGTGAACCTACACATATAATAAAATTGCATAGAACTAAATATGTAGACACAAACAAATGATTACAAGTAACACTTGGGAAATCAGGAAAAGATTGACGGGTTGTAGCAATGTCCTGGTGGTGATATTGTTGTACAGTCTTATAAGATGTTACCCCTGAGAGAAAACGGGGTAAAGGATACATACTATCTCACTGTATTGTTTCTGACAGTTGCATATGAATCTACAGTTATCTCAAAATAGAAAGTTTAATTTAAAGGAAAAAGATTAAGACAAAAAATTTGGGTCTTGAACATTTTGCCAGAAACCAGACTAAGGAATCTGGCTCATTGTGCAGTCATGAAACTCATTGGCCATGTGGCTACCAGACGGGGTAGTTATAAAGAACAATGACTTCCCAAGCCTGGGTATGCAGCACTTTAAGGCCTCTGGTAATCCCAAAATATATTGTTTACCTTCTGGAAATTCTCAGTAACCAAATTTAATTGAAAATCACTTTAATTAAAAAAAAAAAAACATAAGCCTTTGCTATATAAATCTTTATACCAGAGGGCAGCACTAGGAAATCAAAATAAGGTATCTTAATTTCTCCCCACCTCAGCCCTTCTAAAATAGGACTCATTGGCTTAATCATTGTTCATTATGGCAAGATATTAGGCCTATGTGGGCCTGTTAACTCTGTATAGTGAAAAGTGACATGAACAACAGTCACCTGCCTCTGACCACAAGAGAAACTAGGAGGGGGAGTGAGAGGCTATAGATGATTGGTTACAAACCCCATTCCATTGCTAGGCCAAGGCCTCCAAACATACGCACTACCCTTTTCTATTTGACACTTTCCTTAGGAGGAGCTCAGAAAGTTTTCATAACCTTTTCTTCAAAGCCCTTTTCATGCCTGTTCTTCAGACCTGGAGCATCATAAACTTATCACTTGATTTTTTAGAGAGTAAAGTTGATTTTGCAGAGGACTAAATAATGAGAAAATCACATTTTTCATTTTTTTCTTATTTTTCAAATTATATAGCAAAATCGACTGTATTGGCATATAGTTCTATGAACTTTAATATGTGTATAAATTTGCATAATCACCACTACGATCAGGATACAGAACAGTTCCTTCATACCCAAAATTCCCTCATGTTATACCTTCGTAGTTATACCCTCACTCCATCCCCAAACCCTGGCATCCACTGATGTGTTCTCCATCATTATAGTTTTGTCTTTTTGAGAATGTCATATAAATGGAATCACATAGTAGATAACTTTGAAACAGACTTCTTTCACTCAGCATATCTTTCAGATTCATCACATCATTGTATCTATCAATAGTTTATTAAAACACATCTTTTTACTTAAAAATTGCTCCCCAATTTTTTTCAGATTAGTTCTGTAAGCAGGCTTTGTGATAATATAGTGACAGTATTTTTTATATGCAATAAAATCACGTTCAGTCAAACGACTGACACTTATTTACATGTTTCTCTTATCTAGTTCTTAATCTGTTTCTTCTGGTGAAAAAGAGTAGAAAGGCAATGATTAGATAGTAATTTCTAAACAAGCATTATAGAGTTCTAAAACCAGAAATCAGCATCTCTGACTGCTTGAACTATTCTCAGATCACTTCTCTCACCAACTGGGGAACCTGCCAGGACAGAAGCATCCAGCAGACTTCTGTACATACATAATGGTTGTTGCCTGGGAGCCTCTGTGTGGTTCTAGAGCCAGTCCCACACAAAGGAGCAGGTACAACTGCCTCAGGAAGTAATGTTTCAAGGAGTTCGTAAACTGCCCTTCCCAGTACCCTGAAATGTCTCCTGCTGAGGTTTAATCATGTCTGAACTTTCCACCATTGCAATTGCCCATTTCGGCCAAGGAATTCCAGAAGACCTCTCTAAAAAATCCATATGTGTCAGTTACGGGGCTAGCCCATTATGGAGTTGGGCCCTGTGGGATTAGAATGATACTTTTTCACTTGGGATGTGGGAAAGGTCTGGAGTGGTAGGTACTCAGTGCTAAGGAATGAGAACAGCAGCTTAAATTAAGAGATAGGACAGGAAATTACCCTGCCCAGCGAGGTGTCAGCAGGAGATACTGGGGAGCCAGGGAGGTGGGCGACAAGGGGAGGAAAGTGCCCAAGGAGGAGTTGGGGCACGCTGAGAACAAGCTTGCCTATTTCATAAATACGCCCAGATCATTCCCCATTATTGAGTTGGTTAGCTAGATTCCTGTTTGTTTCTGCTTTATCTACCTGCCAAATAAACACTAAGTAAAAGCTTTGAAACCCAGTTCAATAAAAAAGAATTTATGAATCCAGCGTACATATCCAAAACTAAAGATAAAGGCACCTTCTGATTTCAGGAGAGCTTTGGTATTTATTTAGTTTCTCCTTTTTTTCTGTTTACGGCCTTTCCCTCTTCGCCCCAAAGGCAAGCTTCCCTGAGGTCCTACTTGTAAAAGGAACTCAACTGCCAAGTATTGAAGACTGCCGGTTTCTATAAGGGAAAGGATTCAGTCTCAGATGATAGGGTTTATCCTGGAACTGAGGGCAATAGTTCTTGCATGCTGCATCTAGAAGTAAGGTTCTCTTCTGCCCAGGGTTAACCAGGACCTTGGTCTTTTTCACCAATGTTATTTGACGGCTCCCCCACCAGACACATACAACTAATGAAGTAAGGGTGTGTGTGTCCAGTAACACAGCTAATTTCTGTCAATTAGCCAATGCTCAACAGTTGGTAAATTAGTAGATTGTGCTCAAATTGACACTTTTCAATCTAATAGTTTATAAAACAGATGGTTGCTTGTTTTATTCATATATAAATGGCTCTAGTACATCAAAAGAATGTTTAGAACAACAAAAGAATAATCAAAAGCACAATTTATCACCTTGATTCTTAACAGATTCAAAGCATATAATAACAGCAGCCCTTGGTTAAATAAGCAAAACAACAGATCGACAACAAAAGTATTGAGGCAGGCACAGTCTCATTCCTGAGGGGTTCTGGCCGTGACACCTGTACACCAAGCAGGTGTGCTTAGGTGTGGCCCAGGAAGTGGGAGATCTGAGCATTAAGATATTCCAAACCTTTTCAAAGTAATAGTCCTCAAGGAAGTGCTATTTAAGAAAGAACAGAAATAAAATATACTTAGGAAGCTAGTAAGGCATTTTGAGACCCAAATGAGAATGGGAGGGAAGCGCATCTTTAGAGCTGTGCAGTGAGGAGCCTTTCGTGTTGAAGCATGAACACTTTCAATTGGGGCAGCAACCTCCTCTCCATCTTTGCTGATCTAATTTTCCATTTCAGTTGCTCCTTCTCTGTACCCAGCCCCCCTGTGGGACTGCACACTAATTATCTCATGGTGGTGATACCATCTGCTGAAAAGGCTGACAGCTGAGCAATCCCCATCTTCCAAAATTGTGGCCTGTCTCTACCTGCCCTGGTACAAGAAACAGAAGGCAGTGTGTCGTCGCCTGTACCCTGCTCCGGGGACTGAATCAACTTCACAGATTGAAGCAGAAATCTAGAACTTAACCAGTTCTCCAAAGCTGGAGCCTGTGCCTGTGGCGTTTAGTACTGACGTTTTGGGACTCAGCCTACGTCTACACATTGCCTAGGTGGTGGACCAGATGACATGGTCAGTTTAGTGAAAGTATTAAATAGTTGATAGGAGTACCAGGCATGTGAAGTTCATGGTCTTGGATCTGCTATAAAAGAACTAGTTAATTTCTTGGCCACTGCTTTTACCTCTATCACTGGCCACCTGGGCACACATGAAAACTATTTGATGACAAGAGGGTGAGAGGGTATAGATGATTCAGAATAATCTCATCCCCAACCCTGGCAAAAGAACTGAAAGGACACAGTTTACTCATAGATCAGTTGTACCATCTTTTCATAGAAAGGACAGCACAATCTGTATTCACAATCCCCCTCTAAAAGTATTTTTAAACTTCAGAATAGGAGTGAGGAACATAGGTGTTACACTAGAAAATTATTCTGAGCTGGCAGTGTGGAAGAAGGTGGGCGGGGCACCCTGTCCCTAGGATAATTTCCCTCCGATTAAGCTTTGAAGGTTTGGGAAGAATAGTTGGTGAGTTAAGAACAGTAGTTAAACACCCTTTGTTTTACATATATTAAACTATTCTTAACACTTTATGGCAACTGTGAGAGAAGTTATGAAGAGAGAACAATCAATATTCACTATCTTCTCAAAAGTTAGCAGTGTTGGGGAATAAATCTTGATTTGACCTGGAAGAAAAGGTAGTTTTACCCAATCTATGGTATTCTCAAATCAATTTTGAGCCATTGATTTGATCTGAAGGGGACCCAGCCTTACTTTTGTACAGCTGAGCACTGACTGACATAATAGCAAGAGGTGAAGCACATTTCCCCCTTTGACTTGCACTTCCTTTTACTTATCATATTTTGTGATTGCCTTGGGTTTTTGAGATTTCTTCTCTTGTCATGAACTTGAAAAGAATATGGTTAGTTTCTACCCATTTGTATTAGTGTAGGAGAGCAGTGATACAGCTACAAGAAAAGCATAGATAAACCAGAAGTCAAAGAATCATAGGCTATTCCAACCGAGGAAGCCATAGAAATAACTGAGGCCAGCTCCTTCACTGTTCCATATGGAGAAATATAAACCCAGAGAGAGAGGGTGGCACATCTTATGATTCCCATTCCTGTTCTCTTTCCAGAATATGATATATGACTTTATTGCTACATACTTTCCTTTCTAACTATGATTCATAAAGGTTATTAGTTGGCATTCCTGGGGCATGTAGCTAATTTGGTATTAAAGGGAATAGATCCAGAGGCATACAAATGGTAGGGAAAGCTAGACCCAAATTAAACATTCGTCCTGAATGATCAGGTCCAGATTCGACTCTAACTTTTGTTGTTAAGTGTTGGCATTCTCCTAGGTTCTGTCGTTGGCCCTCTTTTCTTCTATCAAGAGTAGCTCTACATTCAGGGTTGGTCTGTCTGGCAAATGTAAGACTAACTCTGAATTGGCCCTTCTGCCCTAGGCAACCTCTATGAATTTGACTATTTTAGATTCCAAATATAAGTGAGATCATATAGTTTTTCTTTCTGTGTCTTGCTTATTTCACTTAGTATACTGTCCTTCATCTCCATCTATGTTCTCTCAAATGGCAGAATTTCCTTCTTTTTTGAGGCTGAATAATAATCTATTATATATGTATATATACCACATTTTCTTTATCCATTCATATATCAAAGGACATTTAGGTTGTTTCCGTGTCTTGGCTACTGTGAATAATGCTGCAGTGAACATGGGAGTGCAGATATCTCTTCGACATACTGATTTCATTTCCTTTGGATATATACCCAGAAACAGGATTGCTGGATCATATGGTAGTTCTATTTTTAATTGTTTGAGGAACCTCCATACTGTTTTCCATGATGCTGTGCTAATGTACATTTTTACCAGCAGTGTACCAGGGTTCCCTTTTCTCTACAGTATCACACTGATCTTTTGTCTTTTTGATAATAGCCATTCTAGCAGTTGTGAAGTGATATCTCATTGTGGTTTTGATTTTCATTTCCCTGATGATTAGAGATATTGAGCACCATTTCGTATTCTTATTAGCCATTTGAATTTCTTATCTTGAGAAGTGTCTATTTAGGTCCTTTTCCCACTTTCTAATTGTCTTATTTGTATTTCTGGTATTGAGTTGTATGAATTCCTTATATATTTTGGAAATTAATCCCTTATCAGATATATGGTTTACAAATATTTTCTCCTATTCTATAGGTTGCCTTTTCATTTCGTTGGTTGTTTCTTCTGTTGTGCAGAAGCTTTATAGTTTGATGCAGTCCCACTTGTATATTTTTATTTTGTTGTCTGTGCTTTTGGTGTCACATCCAAAAGATCATTGCCAAGACAAATGTCAAAAAGGTTTTTCTCTATATTTTCTTTGGGTTTTATAATTTCAGGTCTTATGTTTAAGCAATCCATTTTGAGTTGACTTTTGGGCATGGTGTGAGCTAGTCTTAGTCTGTTTTCTGCTGCTATAAGAGAATACCATAGATTGGGTTATTTATAAACAATTAAAATTTATTTGGCTTATGGTTCTCGAGATAGGAAATCCAAGAGTGTGGCACTGGCATCTGGCAGGGGCCCTCACATTCCATCATCCCATAGCAGAAGGGAAAGTGAGCATGCAAGACAGAGAGAGAAAAAGGGGGCTGAACTTCCATGATAACTACCCACTCCTATGATAACAGCATTAATTAATCTATGAGGGTGAGGCTCTCATGACCTAATCACTTCTTAAAGGTCCCATCTCTCAATACTGTCACAATGGCAATTAAATTTCAACGTGAGTTTTAGAGGGGACATTCAAAGCATAGCAGGGCCCGATTTCATTTTTCTGCATGTGAATGTTCAGTTTTTCCAATACCATTTGTTGAAGAGACTATCCTTTTCCCATTGTGTGTTCCTAGTGCCCTTGTTGAAGACCAGTTGACCATAAATGTGTGGGTTTATTTCTGGGGCCTCAATTCTATCCTTTGGTCTGTATGTCTGTTTTTATGTCAGTACCATATTGTTTTGATTACTGTGGCTCTGCAACATAATTTGAAGTCAGGAAGTGTGATGCCTCCAGCTTTGTTCTTCTTGCTTAAGATTGCCTTGGCTATTTGGTGTCTTTTGTGGTTCTATATGAATTTTAGGATTTTTTTTCTAATTTCTGTAAAAAATTATTGGGATTTTGGTAGGGATTGCATGGAATCTGTAGGTTGCTTTGGGTAATATGGATATTTTAACAATATTAATTAATCGAATGTCTTTCCATTTATTTGTGTCTTTTAAAGTTTCCTTCATCAATGTTTTATAATTTTCAGTGTACAAGTCTTTCACCTCTTTGGTTAAGATAATTCTTAAGTATTTTATTCTTTTTGTTGCTAAAGTAAAGGGGATTGTTTTCTTAATTTCCCTTTCAGATAGTTTGTTGTTAGTTTATAGAAATGCCACTAATTTTTGTATGTTGATTTTGTATCCTATAACTTTACTGAATTCATTTGCTAATTCTAACAGGTTTGTGTGTATGTGTGTGTGTATATGTATAGTCTTTAGGGTTTTCTACATATATGATCATGCCATCTACATACAGAGATAATTGTACTTCTTCCCTTCCAGTTTGTACACCTTTTATTTCTTTCTCTTGCCTAATTATTCTGGCTAGGATTTCCAGTACTATATTGAATAGCAGTGGGAAAAGTGGGCATTCTTGCTTTGTTCTAGGTCTTAGAGGAAAAGCTTTCAGTTTTCCTCCATTGGTTATGATGTTTATGATGGGTTTCTTATGTATGGCCTTTATTGTGTTGAGGTAAGTTCTTTCTATACCTGTTTTCTTGAGAGTTTTTATCATGAAAGGATGTTGAACATTGTCAAATGCTTTTTCTGGCTCTATTGAAATGATCATATGGTTTTTCTTTCATTTTGTTAATGTGTTGTATCACATTGATTGATGTGCCTATGTTGAACAATCCTTGCATCCCAGGGTTCTTGCATCCCACATGATCATGGTGTACAATCCTTTTAATGTGTCATTGAATTTGGTTTGCTAATATTTTATTGGGGATATTTACATCTGTGTTCATCAGGGATTATTGGCCTGTAGTTTTCTTTACTTGTGGTGTCTTGTCTTACTCATGGCATCAGGGTGATCCTAACCTTATAAAATGAGTCTGGACGTGTCCCCACTTCTAATTTTTAGAAGAGTTTAAGGATTGGTATTAATTTGAGTGTTCGGTAGAATTCATTTGTGAAGCCATTTGGTTTTAGGCTTTTCTTTGTTGGAAGCTTTCAATTACTGATTTAATCACCTTGTTTGTTGTTGGTCTGTTCAGGCTTTGTATTTCTCTTGATTCAGTCTTGGTAAGTTGTGTATTTCTAGCAATTTATTCATTTCCTCTGGGTTATCCAATTTGTTGTTCATAATAGGCCCTTATGATCCTTTTTATTTCTATGTTATCCATTGTAGTGTCTCCACTATCATTTCTGATTTTATTTATTTGAGGGTTCTTTCCTTTTTTTCTTCGTCTACCCAATGATTTGTCAATTTTGTTTATTTTTTCAAAAAACCAAGTCTTATTTTCCTTAATTTTTTTCTATTGTTTTCCTATTCTCTAGTTTATTTATTTTAGCTCTAATATTTATTGTTTCCTTCCTTCTGCTAACTTTGGGTTTAGTTTGTTCTTTGTTTTCCAGTCTCTTGAATTATAAAGTTAGGTTGTTTAATTGAGACCTTTCTTCATTTTTAGTGTCATCATTTATCACTATAAATTTCCCTCTTAGTACTGCTTTTTATGCATCCTGTAAATTCTGTTTTTGTCTATCTCAAGGTATTTTTAAAAATTCCCCTTTGATTTCCTCTTTTGCCCAATTGTTGTTCAAGAGTGTGTTGTTTCCACATTTTTGTGAATTTTCCTTTTTCTTTCTGTTATTGATTTCTAGTTTCATTTAACTGTGGTCTGAGAAGATACTTGGTATGATTTAAATCTTCTTAAGTTTGTTAAGACTGTTTTTGTGACCTAACATGTAATATGTCCTGGAGAATGGTCCATGTGTGCTTGAGAAGAATATATATTCTGCTGTTAAGTTCTATATATGGCTGTGGGGTCCATTTGGTCTATAGTGTTGTTCAAGTCAGTTGTTTCCTTACTGATTTTCTGCCTAGATGTTCTATCCATTATTGAAAGTGGGATATTGAAGTCTCCTACTATTATGGTATTACTATCAGTTCCTCCCTTTAGATTTATCAATATTTTTTAATATATTTAGGTGCTCTGATAGCATATATATTTATAATTGTTATATTTTCCTGTTGAATTGACCCTTTTTATCATTACATAGTGACCTTATTTGTCTCTAGCTACAGTTTTTGAATCAGAGTCTATTTTGCCTATATAAGTATAGCCACTCCTGCTTCCTCTTGGTTACTATTTGCATGGAATATCTTTTTACATCCCTTTACTTTCAGCCTATGTGTGTCTTCATATCTAAATGAATCTCTTTTAGATAGTATATCCCTGAATCTTGGCTTTTTAAAATTCATTCAATCACTCCATGTCTTTCGATTGAGGAGTTTAATTCATTTACACTTAAAGTAATTATTGATAGGAAAGGACTTACTATTGCTATTGTTAATTGTTTTCTATATTTTTTGCAGTTTTTTTGTTTCTCTCTTCCTCTCTTGCTGTCTTTTGTTAGTTGATTACTTTTTGTAGTTTATAATCAACTGATTGAACCACTTGGAGGAGTCTCCTAACTTGTCTCCCTGCCTCCATAATTGGCCTTCTTTAATCCTATTGCAAATTGATTTAAGCCAATTTAGCCTCTCTCATCATCAGGTACTTTTCAGTGATATCAATAACCTCCAATAACTACAGGTAGCTGTGGACTGTGGTACTTATCCTCTGCAATCTCCCTATCAGTTGGTGTGATCTAATGAAAACACGACTTTGACCCAATTCTGTGAATCATTTTTAGCAATTAGACATGGTCCTGAAATCTGTCTTCATAAGCTTCATTCCATACAGGATTGGTTCACATGAAGCATGTGCAGCAATTCTCCAGTAGTAGTATTTTGGCTAAATGTCTGGTCAGATCAGTCAACAGAATCTTCAATTAAGTGTCAGGATGTGGGACCCAATGGATTCCTAAACCTAGGATGCCACACTGGGATCACCAGTTTCTTAGGCCTCATGCATGTGAGGACAGACAAAAGTGTCTATCCATATATCTAGAACACCATTTATTTCACCAATGAAGGACCTTTTTATGTTAATGAGCAAACCCTTTGAGTGTAGATTTAGGCAGACTGGTTGAAGCTTTTCAGTAGCTGCCTCTGGAATGTGGACTCTAATTAGGGTCTTTCAGATACAAACTAAGTATTGCTGGACTATGTTCCTCACTGGGGTATTTCGGATACTAACTGCCCCTAGGGTATATGTATATGGACGTGTAATATATATGTATATAGGTATGTGTGTATCTCACACTTTCTGTGCTAAGTATTTTTTTTTTTTTTGAGACAGAGTCTCACTGTGTTGCCTGGGCTAGAGTGAGTGCCGTGGTGTCAGCCTACCTCACAGCAACCTCAAACTCCTGGGCTCAAGCAATCCTTCTGCCTCAGCCTCCCGAGTAGCTGGGACTACAGGCATGCGCCACCATGCCTGGCTAATTTTTTCTATATATTTTTAGTTGTTCGATTAATTTCTTTGTATTTTTAGTAGAGACGGGGTCTTACTCTTGCTCAGGCCGGTTTCGAACTCCTGAGCTCAAACAATCCGCCCGCCTCGGCCTCCCAGAGTGCTAGGATTACAGGCATGAGCCACCGTGCCCGGCCCTGTGCTAAGTATTTTTTAAGTAAATTGCCGACCATATAACAAATTTACCTTCCCATGTATATCTGCCTACATTGTGCTCCTCCGTAAAACCCTTCTCTTCCATGATTCCCTGTTGCCTACAAAATAAAGTCCAAGCTCCTTCAAGTGTCAGACCTTTCCAGACCTGCCCCCTACCACTTCCTTCTTTGCATTTTTACTCTCTGGTGGAGAATTACCAAACTGCTTTTGGTTAGCCTCCACCAACAATGCTGCTGTATGCCTGTGTTTGGGGCTCATGCTCTCCCTCTGCCTGGTACACCTTTCCCACCTTTCTTCATCTGGCTAACTCTTACTCATCCTCTATGACTCAGCTCTGGCATCAGCCCTTTCAAAAAGCCTTTCCTGTAACCCCATGCAGAGTCAAGCCTATTTATTTTATTTAACACTTACATTGTGCTTACTCTGTGCCAAGAACTATTCTAAGCACATGAATAATGAACCTAATTTAATGAATTAGGTTCTATTATTATCTCACTTTTCAGATGAGGAAACTGAGGCAGGTTGACGTTTAACTTGCCCACGTTCACATAATTTGTAAGTGGCAGATCCACACTTCAAACCCAGGCTGTCTGGTTTTGGACGCTGTGCTCTTAATCCATATACTGGGCTGCTTCCTAAGAACCCTTCCTCTGTATTCCTGTGGTACTCTAGGCATGCCTCTATCTTAGCATTTAGCATAATAGTTTGAAACTATCTCTTTGTGTATGTCTACTCTACCATGAGGCTCTTAAAACTTATTAGTATCTGAGGCAGCATGGTATAGTGGTTAAGATCATGGAGTTTGGAATTAGAAGGACCTGGGGTTAAGTCCCTTCTCTGCTATGTACTAGCTGTATAACCTTAAAGAAATTATTTAACCTTCCTGTGACTTGTTTTCCTCATCTGTAAAGTGGGACTAAGAATAGTTCACAGGATAATGGAAAGAATGAATTGAAATAATGTATCTAAAGCATTTGGCAGAGGGTCTTACATAGTAAGGTTCTCTTGGTAATGCTTCATACTAGTTAGTATTATCGCTTCATCTCTAGCAACTAGCATGGTGCCTGAAAAATAGACATTCGAGAACTATTTGTAGGACTGAACTATTTTGGAACACTTTAGGCTGACATAGATATCTGAAGTATATCTTAGTATATATGACTTCAGAAATGATTCTCTGTAGTTAAGCAAAATGTGCTACTTCACTTTGCTAAGACACCCATAAGAGTTTTACCTCCAAAGGGTAGAGGTAGTCCTGTAACTCTCCAGTCTTGCAACTAATAAGCATACCATTCTGGTCCTCAAAGCCATCAATTTTAATGCAGCTGAAACTCAGATGGGATAGCTCATCACTTTGAAGTGAGTCTTGTTATCTAAGTCATCATGCAAAATGAAAGAGAACCACATTTCCTTTTCTTAGAAGCAGAGCTTCTGACTCCCCAGGGCTAGCCATTTTCATTGGATCACTGACCTTTTCAGTTCTGAGATTCCTATGCAAATTTCCTTCCCAGCCTCCTGGGACTTTGATCCTTTCTGCTATAAATTTTATTTGTCAAATCATTGAAAAATGCAGTTATCAGACAAGCCCAGGTCACCTTTGAATAGTGTTGTGATAAAAAATGTCTCCATGTGTCCACTGATTTTCTCTTCCTTTAGGATCTTGCAGAGCCTCTAGGTCAACCCCATTACCATCAGTGATCACTTCTTAGAACTTTAGGTAAAGAGAGAAAGTGGATGAAATTGAAGTGAATGTGTGTTAATACCAGTCATAGCCTAAAATCTGGCAATTTGATTAAACTTCTGATAGTTTGTTATGTTGTGACTTTTTTCCCCCTAAAAAACAAGTGTATAGAACTCTCCCACCACCACCACCACCAAAAAAAAAAAGAAAAGTCCAACTAACTAAGAGTTCCTTCTGAATTTGCAGGTGGTGAGGGAATTTAATGTGAGGAATTGATGACTCTAGTGTGGGTTTGGTCAGGAGAGGCTGCCTGGTCAAGGTCTCCAGCTAGACCATGAAGGATTGGTAGGGGGTTCCAAAGTTAAGGAAGAGGGGCCAAAGACATGAGCCAAAGTACACAGTGCACATAATAAACTAGGGTCGATGCTTGTGGTTTTATGCTCAGGGCAAAGCTGGGATTGCCCTCTCTTTTTCTGTCCAAATAATCAGAAACAAACCATAGAGGGCCCAGAAAACACAGAGGTTAAAAAGTGTTCACCCCTAGGAAAAAGCACTGGCTAGCAGTGAGGAAGTATGATTTATGTCTTCCTCCCTCCCTTTCTTTTTCTCTCTCTCTCTCTTTCTCTTTCTTTTCGCTTTTCTTTTCTTTTTTGTTTTCTCTTTCTCTCTCTCTTTCCCTTCCTTCCTTCCTTCCTTCCTTCCTTTCCTTTTCTTTTCTTTTCTTTCTTTCTTTTCTTAGATAGTGTCTTGCTACGTTGCCCAGGCTGTAGTGCAGTGGCTGTTCTCAGGCCCGATCACAGTGTACTGCAGCCTTGAACTCCTGGGCTCAAGCGATTTTCCCACCTCAGCATCCCAAGTAGCTGGGACTACAGGTGTGCACCACAGTGCCCTGCAGGAGATGTGATTTCTAATCCTGGTTCTTCTGCTGACTTGTTCTATAATGGTGGGCAGGTCCTTTAAACCTCTCTGAGACCATTTCCTTGTCAGTAATATAGAGATAGATATATGATCAAGCTATTATATTATACAGAGCTGGTGGGAGGATTAGGTGAAAGCTCACGAATATCCATCGGATATAATTTACTGAGATAGTTAGTATTATTAAAATGTAGATACCACAGGAAGAGAGACCCTCTTCAGCCTTGTTAGCTTGCATCTTACTGGATAATAAATGCCAGCTGCTCAGGGACCCCAAGAAATGGGTGTCAGGTACAGAGGAGAGAGAGGATGTTTTTTAAACAAATGAAGAAACCAAAGCTTAGAGAGCTTTAATCTCTCCCCAGTTATTAAGCAGGGACTGTACCAAAGCTAAATGTAAATTACTTAACTCTTTTGTGCCAAAACCTTGGAAACCTATTTGTATCTCTTTGGAAGGCCCTTTACCAGTGACTGACTCTATTGGTGAGAATTTCAAGGATAGTAGAAAGCTACTGAGGGGAATATTTTGGCAGCTGATCTCAGATATAAGTAGTTTAATCTCTTTGTATGCCATAATCCACATTGATCTCTGAGTGACTTGATAGCCCCTTAAACTTACAGTAGGCAAACCTTTTTATTTTATTGTAAGCCTTTTTACTTCTCCTGATACAGATTTCTAAATAAAAATAAATTTATTTTATGTACTTTAGCACAACCTTGTAAATTTTGATTTTGTCCTACGTGAACTGTATATCATTCCTTTGAGCCTGATTTGGGAGAGAGAACTGGGAGTTGGTAACACTGAAAAAGGAGGTACTGTCACAGGCAATAAGTAGTAAATTTTTCTATAGTGAAATCTCAGGAGAGAAAGCAAGGGAAAGTAAAGTGAGCATAGCAAACAGCTGCATTTGGTAGGATCAGTGTTCAAGGAGTTCAGGTTTATGTAAGAGGGCCTGTCGGCATGTGCTGAGGAAGAGGGAGAGAAGAGAGAGGAAGAAGGAGAGAAGGAGGGAGAGGGAGAAGGAAGGGGAGAGAGGGAGAAGGAGATTAGAGAGAAGGAGGGAGAGGCAGAAAGAGAGAAAGAGAGGGAGACAGAGAGAGGGAGAGAGCTCACACACAAACACAACACACACAGTTTCTTCATGATATTTCAAAACTTAAAGGCAAAAAATTTAAACTTTAAATAAGTTTAGATTTAAATAATCTAAAAAGGAATTTAACTAAACCTTATAACTTTGTTGCAGAGGTTCCACGTTTACTTTTATAAAGGATGGGAGATTTTAAAGCAACTACTCTCTTTGACTAACCCAGAAAAATCCTCCTTCCTGCATCTCTATGAATCTAGCCCCCATATCCGAGAGAATTTTGAACATGGTTTTATGTAAGATTAGTGCCTGAGGGCAGTTCCCTTAGCAAAATCCCACCTTTTACATCTTTGTTCAAAGAAGGAGCTGGTGGAAGTTCAAATTTGTGTGTTAACGTGACTTTACTCAGAATATGAAGATGGCCTCTTGTTAATAATCTTACACTGGATCACTTAAAAAACAAAACACTTTTGTTCTGGTAGAGATAGAGGTGCTTGGAATTCATCACCATTGTCTACTTCCCACCCAGTGTATTTTATATAAAATCACACAGATATTCTTAACAAGTTTAATCGTGTGCTATTATAACATAATTGCAATATTATACCAGAAGCATTATCAATGCTAAGTATTCTCTAATTTAGAATACATGAATTAATTCTCTAAAACTCTTAAGAGTATTTATTCAGAAGGTAAAAGGAACATTGCTTCTTTTATAAAAAGTGGCATGCATTTGGGAACAGTGTTTTGATAAGCATTTTTGAGTTCCCTGCCGGTGGATTTAAAAGCCTCCCTAGTGATTTCATGGCAACTATGAGGGATACTATGCCCCCTTCCATCTAGGGGCCAAAACGTAGTGTCTAGAGAATTACGTATCCATTTAAGGTAACACTAGCTCTGTTACTTTTCAGCATATAGCATCCAAGGTTACCCTGAATGGTGACAACCAGTCAACACATGGGAAAGAGAAAGAGTGGAAAAGACATGTGGGCTTCTTAGATTGGCCTGCACGTCACACACACACCTTCCACCAACATTCCATTAGTGAGGACTTGTCATGAGGCCCCACCTAGGTGCAAGAGGAGCTGAGAAATGGTAGTTCTTATCTGCAGAGCCACTTTGCATCCACTATTTAGTATGATGAAAGCGCAGTGCGGATATTTGGAGATTAACTAAACATCATTGCCACAGTTGTATTTGGCCAGTTATTAAGTTATTATCCCAGCTCCAAACCCACTCTTCTGTACCCTGCTTTGTGATGCTAGCAATAGGCAGACGTCTGCTTTGTCTGCTGGCTCTGTGTTAGGTTCTGCCAATAGGGGACAATAGAAGGAGATTGCAAAGCTGGAGGAGGAAGAAATGTACTCCTACCTGTTTGCTGACTGATTTTCTGTCTGCTTGTGGTTCCTGTGAGCATCACCCCAGCCTTGCTTCTTTGCCCTGGAAACAGCAAGTACTTCCTATAGCACCAGGTGAGTCCAGTTTGCAGTTTTTCCATCACTTGGAAGAACCAGCCTCAGCATGCCCTGCTCAGAAACAGCACCAATGGTCTGTGCCTCCTCCTCAGAAGTCTGAGTCCCAGCACCATAGGAACCCTCCTTCAAGCTCAGAGATTTCGGCACCAGCACAGGGCCCTTCCTCCAAGTTTTTTTTTTTTTTTTTTGAGAACAGAGTCTTGCTCTGTCACCTGGGTTAGAGTACAGTGACATCATCATAGCTCACTGCAACCTCAAACTCCTGGGCTCAAGCAATCCTCCTACCTCAGCCTCCAGAGCAGCTGGAACTACAGGCATGCACTGCCATACTTGGCTAATTTTTCTATTTTTTTGTAGAGATGGGGTCCTGCTCTTGCTCAGGCTGGTCTCAAACTCCTGGCCTTAAGCAATCCTCCTGCCTTGGCCTCCCAGAGTGCTAGGATTACAGGCGTGAGCCACGGTACCCGGCCCCTTCTTCTAAGTTTTAATAATCATAAACTCTTCCCTTTTTCCCCCTTAGCCTAGGGGTGATAGTTGCTTCCTACAGTTTTTGCCTTTGTGATACCTTAGAGCAGAAATAGAAATAGAAATATAACATGTATTACATACTAATTTTTAATTTTCTGGTAGCCACATTAAAAAAGTAAAAAGAATCCAGTGAAATTAATTTTAGTAATATATTATATTTAACCCAATATATCTGATCCACTTTCATTTCAATGTGTACTCATTATATAATAAAATTATTAATGAAATATTTTTACATGTATATGTGTAGTCTTTGAAAGGTGTGTATTTTATGCTCACAGCATACCTCAATTTGGATGATAAATTTTCATCAGAAATATTATATTCAATCTGTGTTTAGATTCCATAAAATTTATAGTTCAAACTGTAGATTCACATACTCAAGTTGTTCCAAACATACTTAAACATTTTTCAATAGCTGAATTGAGTATAAATTTTTAACTTTTTATTTTGAAATACTTATATACTCATAAGAAGTTCAAAATATAGTACAGAGAGGTTCCATGTACCCATAACCCAGCTTCCCCATTGGTGACATTTTCCGTAACTGTAGTGCATTGTCAAAACCAGAAAATTAATGGGCACAATACAACTAACTAGACTGCAGAACTTAATCAGATTTCACCAGTTTTGGCACGCACATATCATTTTTCATATGTCTTTGTGATTATACAGCACTTCCTCATGTGTATGAATTTGTATGACCATCACCACCACAATCGAGAGAGCTGTTCCATTGCTACAGTGGAAGTTCCTCATACTGCCCCTTTATTTTTACTTCCTCCCTTCCCTGCACCTAACCCCTAGCAGCCACTTATATGTTCTCCATGCCTATAATTTATCATTTTGAGAATGTTATATAAATGGAATCATACAGTATGTAACCTTTGAGATTGATTGGCTTTTTGTATTCAGCATAATGCCCAAAAGATCCATTCAAGTTGCTGGATGTATCAATGGTTTGCTCCTTTTTATTTCCTAGTAATATTCCATGGTATGGATGTACCACAATGTGTTTAACTGCTCACCTGTTGAAGGACATTTGATTTGTTTTCAAATTTTGGTTATTACAAATAAAGCTGCTATGAACATTTGAGTATCGCTTTTTGTGTAGGTATAAGTTTTAGCTTCTCTGGGATAAATTCCCAGGAGTGTGATTGCTGAGCCATATGGTAAGTGTATGTTTAACTTTTTAAGAAACTGTCAGAGTGATTTCCAGAGTGGCTGTACCATATTACATTCCTACCAACAATGTTTGAGACATCCTATTTCTTGGCAACCTCATCAGCATTTGGTGTTCTCAGTGTTTTCTATTTTAGCCATTTGCATAGGTGCATAATGGCATCTCATCGTGGTTTTTTTTTTTTTTTTTTTTTGCCCTTTTGTAAGGTGCATAATGGCATCTCATCGTGGTTTTTTTTTTTTTTTTTTTTTTGAGACAGAGTCTCACTCTGTTTGCCCTGGCTAGAGTGAGTGCCGTGGCATCATCCTAGCTCATAGCAACCTCAAACTCCTGGGCTCAAGTGATCCTACTGCCTCAGCCTCCCGAGTAGCTGTGACTACAGGCATGTGCCACCATGCCTGGCTAATTTTTTCTATATATTTTTAGTTGTCCGATTAATTTCTTTCTATTTTTAGTAGAGACAGGGTCTCGCCCTTGCTCAGGCTGGTCTCGAACCCCTGAGCTCAAACAATCCGCCTGCCTCGGCCTCCCAGAGTGCTAGGATTAGAGGTGTGAGCCACCGCGCCCGGCCTCATCGTGGTTTTAATGTGCATTTTCCAAATGACTAGTTGAAAAGATGTTGAACATCTTTTCGTGTATATATTTGCCACCTGTATATTGTCTTTGGTGATGTGTCTAGTCAAGTATTTTGGCTATTTAGAAATTGGGTAATTGGTTTCTTACAGTTGAGTTTTGAGAATTCTTTACATATTCTGGATACAAATTCTTTGTTAGAGATGTGATTTGGAAATATGTTCTTCATGTCTGTAGCTTGTCTTTTTATCCCTTTCTTTTTTTTTTTTTTTAGGAGACGGTGTCTCACTCTGTGACCCAGGCTGGAGTGCAGTGGCGCCATCATAGCTCACTGCACTCGCAAACTCCTGGCTCAAGTGATCCTCCAGCCTTAGCCTCCCGAGTAGGGGGGACTACAGGCATGCACCACCACACCCAGCTAATTTTTTTTATTTTTTGTGGAGATGGGGGTCTCACTGTTGCCTAGGCTGGCCTCAAACTCCTGGCTTCAAGCAATCCTCCCACCTTGGCCTCCCAGAGTGCTGGAATTACAGATGTAAACCACCATACCTGGCCTTTTTATCCTCTTTGCAGAGTCTTTCAGAAAGCAGAAGTTCTGTGAACTTTTCATCAATGTATTGATATTTTTCCTTTTATGCATCATGCTTTTGGTGTCATGGCTAAGTATCCTTCACCTAACCATAGGTCATGAAGATTTTCTCCTATGTTCTGTTCTAAAAGTTTTATAATCTTACGCTTAAATCAGTGATCTAATTTGAATTAATTTTTGTATAAGGTGTGAAATTTAGGTATAAGTTTTGTTTTATTTATTTTGTTTTTTGCCTATGGACATACAAGTTTTCCAGCACCAGTTTTTGAAAAAAAAAAACATGGTCCCATGACCACCCCAGGTTTAGTGATTCACTAGAAGGAGTCACAAGACTCAATAGCAGGTTCTACTCACTGCTAAGGATACAAAACAAAAACAACAGGAAAATATATGTGTTGGATGGAGTCCAGAGAGGTCAGGCATAGACTTCCCCATCTGAAGTCACACAGGATGTGCTCTCTCTCCAGCAGTGAACTACGAGAGCATGTGAGGAATAACTCTCCCCAGGAAGTCTGTTCAAGTCACAGTGTCTGAGGCTTTTATGTGTAGAGGAACAGCTCTGTCATGGCAACCTGGTGACATAGGCCACACAGGCAAAGACTTGACCTCCAGTTTATCTGGGTCTTGGCAGAATTCCTTGTGATCCTCTCAGTACATTAGAGGATAGGAGGTCTCTTTTGTTTTGATGTCATCCTTTTTGGTGTGTAAGACCAGGGCCACAGGGAGCAGGCTTTGGCTACTTCTCTTTTCACTCTCCATGTAAATGATAAACTGTCTGAGTCTTAAAAGGGCTCATGGTGTCTTTATTGGCCAAATCTGTCAGGCCTTAGCCTTTTCTTATATTTTACCAAATTACTTTTGCGTCCTTTGTCAAAGTATCAGTTGGACATGTCTGTGTGGGTCAGTTATTTTAAATGGCTTTATTGAGGTATAATTGACATACAATAAACTGCACATAGTTTAAAGTGTACAATTTGATAAGTTTTGACTTGTATGTTCACTGTCAAACCATTATGGTGATCAAGATAATGAACATTCTGCTTCAGAATGCTAAAGAAGAAAGAAAAGAAGAAAAAAAAAAAAAAGAAGAGAAAAAGATAATGAACATACCTGAGAGTTCCCAAGTGCGTTTGTTAATCCCTCCTTCCCCTCTTCTCCCCTCTGTCTCTAGGCAATCACAGATCTGGCTTTTGTTACTTTAGATTAGTTTGCATTTTTTAGAATTTTATATATTTTGAATCATATATTGAATCATGTATCACTTTTTTCTGTCTTCTTTCATTGGACATAGTTATTTTCAGGTTCACTTATGTTATTACATGTATCAATAGTCCATTTGTTTTTTTGTTGAGTAGTATTTTGCTGTATGGATATACCACAATTTGTTTATTCATTCACCTGTTAATGGACATTTGGGTGATTTCCAATTTTTGGACATTGCAAATAAAGCTACCATGATCTTTTTTTTTTTTTTTGAGACAGAGTCTCACTCTGTTACCCAGGTTGGAGTGCAGTGGCAGCATCATAGCTCACTGCAACCTCAAACTCCTGGGCTCAAGTGATCTTCCCACCTCAGCCTCCTGAGTAGCTGGGACTATAGGCACATGCCACCACATCCAGCTTACTTTTCTATTTTTTGTGGAGCTGGGGTCTTGCTCAGGCTGGTCTTGAACTCCTGACCTCCAGCAATCCTCTCACTTCAGCCACCCAGAGGCATGAGCCACCACACCCAGCCTATGATCATTTTTATACAAGACTTTCTGTAAATATATGCTTTCTTTCCTCTTGGGTAAATATCTTGGAAAAGAATGGCTGAATTGTTTCATAGGTGTATGTTGGCTGGGTGCGGTGGCTCACACTTGTAATCCCAGTGCTTTGGGAGGCTGAGGCAGGAGGATCACTTGAGGCCAGGAGTTTGAGACCAGCCTGGGCAACATAGTGAGACTTCTTCTCTACTGAAAAATAAAGAAATAGCTGGGCATAGTACCAATAATGAAAAAATAGCCAGGTGTGGTGGCACACACCTGTAGTCCTAGCTACTTAGGAGGCTGATGTGGGAGGATTGGGCCCAGGAGTTTGAGGCTGCAGTGAGCTATGATGGTGCCACTGCACTTGAGCCTGGGCAACAGAGCAAGACCCTTTTAAATAGATTAATCAATTAATTAATTAATGCCACCTGCAACACTAGAAACTTTTGTATTTTTAATCAGTGGTTCTTAACTAGAGGCAGTTTTGCCTTCCAAAGGACATTTGGCAATGTCTGGAGACATTTTTGGTTGCCACAATTGTGGGAGGGGGTTGTCACATCTAGTGGGTAGAGGCTGGGGATGCTACTGTTAAACATCTCTACAATGCATAGGACGGCTTCACACAACAGAGAGTTATCAGACCTTAAATGTCAGTTGTGCTGAGCTGGAGAAGCACTGGCCTAATCTGAGCTCAAAGGGAAATGTAAATTTCCGCCGTGCTGCTCCAGAACATAATACCATGCTTTCCAGGGCTCAATACTATTGATTTTTGGATTTCATGTGCTATTCCTTCCACTTTTTTGGATGGAAAATTGAAGGTTGACTATGTGGTGTAAATATTCTTAAATGTTAGAGCAGCAGGGTTTTTTTTCAGGTTCCTACCTTGTTTTCTGCTTACCTAAGTCAATGATTTTACACAAAATATTTCATATTGGTGGTTTTTAAACTGCATTCTGCAGAATGAGGTTGCAATGGACTAAATATTTATGCCCCCCCGCCCCCGCAAATTCATGTTGAAATCCTAACCAGAAAGGTGATGGTATCGGGAGGTGGGATTTTGAGAGATGATTAGGTCATGAGGGCAGAGCCCTCATGAATGGGATTAGTGCCCTTATAAAAGAGGCCCCAGAGAGCTAGCTCACCCCTTCCACCATGTGAGCACACAGTGAGAGGGCGCCCTCTATGAACCAGGAAATGGACCCTCACCAGACAGAATCTGCCAGTGCCTTGATCGTGGACTTCCCAGCCTCCAGAACTGTGAGAAATAAATTTCTGTTGTTTAGTCCATGGTATTTTGTCACAGCAGCCCAAACGGACTAAGACAAAGCTGTTTCATGGGTCTCATTAGAGAATGGATGAAAAGAGAGCTGAGAAGTCAAAGCTTTGACCTCTACTCTATCTTAGTCATAGTTGCTTCGTTTTTATGTTTTATGTGTGGGGGTGTTCTCTGTGAAATTTGTTAGAAAAAAGAGTTCAACTGCTAAGAAGAAAAAACATATTTGAATAATGCTGCATTATATAATAAGTAAGTTATTGAAAATCTGAGTACAAATTTGCCTTTTAATTTCCTATGTACTGGGAACACATAGGGAAATCTTTTGAAAGAATATTCCTGCATTCTTTGTAAAATCCATATCTGTGAATTTTCATGAAAATTAATGTGTGGGATGAATAGGCTTTTAGGGCAGTGTCGGAGAGGGGTGTGGTGGGTCTGGGGAAGGGCAGTCTACTATTTCTCTGACTGATGTCTCAGCCACAAGACATAATTTCTGCACAGCATCAGAGTCCCTCAGGATTGCAAATTGCTTGAGGGAAGAAACTGTGTTACCTTTTCTGTAGCTCCTTCAGCTTCTTATCACGGTTCTCTAAACATTTCGTGTGTTCAATGAGTAAATACATGGTAAGGATATTGCAGACAGAGCAAGAAGCTTATCTTTTCCTTCCTACTATCTCTGCCCCTTACTCTTTGGGCCCAGCTCTGGACAGATTCGTGAAGTAGGTCAAGTTTATCTTTGGTGCCCTTTGCTTCCCAGGCAATTCCTTTCTCCCAAGTGCCCAGTGTATCCTCCTACCCAAGGTCATTTCACTCGCAAATCCCAGAAAGGCCTGTTCTTCCCAGGTAGCAACTTATGCCTGGGATCTCTCCTAATCTTCATCTAAGCTTACATGTTATGTGTCCTACTTCTTGCTCTCTATAGCATTTCTACAAAGTTAGAGTCAAACCACCTGGGGGATGAGGATTACAGAGAAGAGAGCCTTCAAACTCTTGCCTCTGCATGCAACTAGGCTAGAACACTTCCCACCATACCTCATTATATCTAAGCACATAGACCCACCCATGTTGGACAACACTTACCTACCTCTCAGGACCTTTTCCCCTTGAAGGACAGTTTTGTTTGATTGTAGAGTTTTGGATTTTTAAGGGCAAGTAAGCCACAACAACATAAACATACAGCAACCCTTACTTCGATTGCCATATCTTGCCCCTCATGGTTTAAAGTTACTGTCCACCAAATTGATATATTGAGAAAAGCATGAGCCTCTGCCAGAGCAGCCATTTCTCTCCATGTGTGGTTATTCTGTCCTGCTTTGGCACACAGGAAGTGAAGGAAACGAGTTACTTTGTTTAAATCACAGAGAATCAGTATTAAGGATTTACTCCTTCCTTCATTTATCATGGTCATCATGTGCCTACTATATACAAGGCATATTCATTGTGGTAGATTCTGATAACAATCAACTCCTTAGTATATCAGTTTGTTTCCTGTTTACTTTGTCAGCTACACTCTTTATGGAAACTGTTGTCATAAATGGTTCAGTAACAAAAGCAAACAATACTCAAGCATACTTAAAATTCAGGCAGCTTTTGAACTATCAGCTTTTATTTAAAGGCAAAACCAACTTGAGTACCCTGTGTGACTATAAAATAATGTGATTATTATCTTTTAGAAATAAACATGATAGAGTATACTCATCCAAAGATATAATCTCCCCTTTAATGTAGCCAACTTGAGATGCCTTTGTTTTATTGGTATGGCAACAATTTCTTCTCTTTTGGGACTAAAATTAGACATCACATCCTTCTTTCAGGGAGCTGGCCCTGACCCCCAAGACTAGATGCCCTTCTTCTGGGCTCCCAGGGCATCCTGTGCTTACATATGTCAAAGCACTTGTTATACTGCATCGTCTCTCTCCCTTAACTGGCTGACTGCTCCCTGAAGGTAGGGAAGATGTTTTCTTTTATTTTTATATCCCTGGGGCCAAGGACATACAGGACTCATTGCTCAGTAAATGGTTGTTAGTTAATTGAAAAATATCTCTGCATCATATTTTTGGACCATCTTCAACAACAGCAAATTTTCATTCTTTTAATGGAGAATGATTTTTGGAAAACAAACGTTATTCAGAAACAAATTGGGCAAATAAGGTGTTCATCAAGCTGAATAACTGTCGTTATTTTGAAATAAGCTATGATCATAATATATGGACTAGTGGGTTTTCTTCTGTGATTCATAAACTGGCTCTGAAAACAACTCCAAAGAAAGAATTACGAAAGGTTTTGAGCAATAGCAGCTTCCCTGGGCAACATCTTTGAAAGACTACATTTACATGTTTAAGGTCCAACTTGTGTTTAGAGGAAAGTCAAATAAACAAACAAAGATTTGCCTCAAAAATTACTGAACACATACTCTAGGCAGCAGAGTGTGTCATTTAGAGGTTAAGAGCATTACTCTGGGGCTGGACTGCTTGGGTTCAAATCCTGGCTCTGCAACTTACTTAGTTGTATAGCCTTGGACAAGTTACTCAACCTGTGGGTACCTTCATTTCCTCATTTGTAAAATGTAGATAAATAGTATCTCCCTCATAGGGCCATTGTGGGGATTGAGTTAATCACGTAATGTGCTTAGAATATAGGACCTGATACATATAAATGTTCAATAAAGGTTATTCTTATTATTATCATCATCATCTTTACCATTATTACTATGTCCAAGTGTTAGATAATACTAAAGATAAAAAGGGCATTTTTCTGCCCTCAGAAAGTTCACAGTCTTATGGAAAACATAGACATGATTTATGTTATAATACAACTTGATGGGTGCCCTTAGAAATGTCAACTGTCATTCTGAAAGAAACACCTAATATGGGGAGGGGGTCTAGTAGTGGTAGCATCTCAGTACAGTTCTAAAAGCACTGGATGCTCTCTACTCAATTCAAAACATTGTAGACTAAGAATATGAACGGCAGTACAACCAGATGCTTGATAGTCATGGTAGTGTTGAGAAGAGAAAGATCTGACTAAAATAGTTCCATTTTTTTTAGTTCCATTTTTTAAAAACAAAGGAATGGTATGGATGTTAATACCTGGGAAAGTATTTGATGTTCCTTGCTCCATTTTGAATAGAAACCATTCTGGACAGAGAATTCATAGACTCTGACATCAATATGCCTCTCTCTTAAAAAAATCAATTCCATTTTCAAGAACTAAGATATAATGCTTCTCTGATCCTGAAAGAATTGAATAATCTAGAAGAGCTTGGCATTTTACCAACATAATTTAGAGCTATACTATGGATTATAATTGAATCAAAATTTAAGAACAGCATTATTTAATAATGACAACAATCTACATTTGGGGAATATATTGTTTCTTTCATTACTGTATCGTTTCTTTTACTGTACAGAAAACATTTTTCAATTAAAATATTGGTTTTCTTTTTTTAACTATAGTTTTCCTTTCTCAGAAGTAGTTATGAAGATAACAATTTATGTTGCAATCGGTTATTTTGTATGATTCATGAAGAAACACTTTAAAAATAACTTTGTAATAAAGACAGAAAACTGTTTCTTCACAATTGTGATTCATCATAAATTATTTTTGAACATTTGGTAAATCCTAGTTCTATGAACTTTTAAGAACTTTAAAACACTTTCAGGGCCTATTTGAGGCCTTTCTTTATGAATTCTGCAAAGGCTTCATTTTGTGAAGAAAATGGACTCGACGTATAAGCATGGTATGAAACCATTGGGTTTTTTTTTTTTTCTTGCCTTTTCTTCTCTTTTCCGTTTTTTTTTTCTGAGAAGTTCAAAGAAGTCAAGGGATTATTTGGGGGAATTCAAGTAATTGCAAGGAGAAATAGCATGGACCAGCAACCCTTCCAAAATGGCAAGTTCTGTGTTCCTGGGCCCAGGGGGCAAGCAGGAGGTGGGGTATGTATTGAAAATTTCTCTTTCACAGGAGAAGAAGGTAAGGTTACCATGCCAATTCCTTTTTGAAAAAATTAATTAATTATTTATTTTTTAGAGACAGGATCTTGCTCTGTCGCCCAGGCTTGGAGTGCAGTGGCACGATCATAGCTCACTGTGGCTTCCTGGGCTCAAGCGATCCTCCTGCCTCGCCCTCCCATGTTGCTGGGACTATAGGCACATACCACCATGCCTGGCTAATTGTTTTATTTTTTGTAGAGATGGGATCTTGCTGTGTTGCCCAGGCTGGTCTGAAATTCCCAGCTTCAAGCAATCCTCCTGCCTTGGCCTCCCAAAGTGCTGGGATTATAGGCGTGAGCCACTGCACCTGGCCTACCGTGCCAGTTCTTAAGAAGAGACCTGCAATGGAGCCACAGACGTGTTTTCTTAAAAAAAGAGAAAGAATATGGCAATGGTAATTGGGGCCTGTGCTATATTTGGCATTTGTTCCAGGTCTACTTAATTGAACTGAATTTTCTGCTTAAAGTTTGTAATTACTATTTTGGGAATGGGGAAGATACCACTCTGAGTTGTACAGAACGAGCACACAGCTGTCATCTTCATTCCCCCCCAAAGGCCACTAACAGTTTGTCCTAAAATGATGGATTTTACTCTGCCGCATGGTCATGAGTAGCACAATCATAAAGCATATCAATATTGTGGGGAAAATCTGCATTCTGAGTATGTATATGATTAATACCCTTTGTGGACATGAATAACGATGCCTAGGGTTTCCAACCTCACCTGGAACTTTCTAAAGGTTCTGAAAATGAACTTTTTACCAACTACAACTACTGTAATTCCTTTTATACTTCTAGTATCAAGATTTTTTTAAAAATCCAGGCATAGACTTTACTGGCAATTTTAATTATGTGGTTCTTTCACAAGATCCCAAAGCATCCTGACCCTCTATCCTGTGAGCTTCTTGTCTCCTTCCCTACTTCCTAGTGGGCCCTCTTAACCCAAGCACTTTGAGTCATGATGCTACCATGGGGCTGCCTGGGTCCTTTCTGCATTGAAATGCCCCACCTAAGTCTCTCCTCTCTAGGCAATGCTCCTACCTCCCAATCACTATCCCTCCTCTCTGGTCCCTCAACTTAAAATGTTCAAGGGCATTCATTCCCTCAAGGCTCTAATTCGATCTTTTGAAGGAAAAGGAGTAGAAGTTTCTCCAGCAAGTTCATGAATCCTCACTTGAAATTATAAAATGCTATGCATTTGGAGTGAGGGGCATTCACAGATTTCTTTCAATTCTCAAAGAGGCCAGTATCCCCCAAAAGATCAAGAAGTATGGTACTAAGTTCTATTGCACTAAGGTTGATATAGTTTCATTTGAAGATTATTTATATTTTCCCAGAGAGTTCCTGGAAATAATGCCTTAACCTAAATAAATAGTTCCATAATAAAGGAAAAGCATGCTCCAATGGTAGGGAACATATTATTTGGGAGAAGATTTGGGGATACCTCACCACATTATGGAGGCAACTATTTTTCCTGCTCTATCTCTTTAATAATGGTGACAAAGAGATACCTGCCTTCTCTTTCACCCTGTGGTTATGGTCATAATGAATACTAAGATACAGTACATTTTAAAATGTTAACATCAATGCCAAAATGGGGTGGGGAAGCATTAAGTCCACTTAAGTTTAGCAAACATTTATTGAGCAATTACTGTGTATAAAGCACAGTGCTAAATGATATAGGATAGAAAGATAAATAAAATCCTATAAGGTCTGAAATTTCCAGAACCTAATAATCCCTATGGGGGCAGGGGATAGATACACACAGACACACATGCACACATATATGTAAATAATATTAATGTAAAACAGACTATGAGATATGCTTCTGCATACTATGGGAGAAGAAAGCATTAATGCTAACTAGAGAGTACCTAGGAAGCCTTAACTAAAAGTGGAAACAGGGCCACCAACCCTCAAACCCCTGGGCCCTTCCCCTTTTCTGATCTCCTTTTCCGAACAACTACCTTTTCATCCTATTTTTCTTCAACAGATTCAGAGATTAGGCCCATTTAACTTAATTTTTTCTCTTTTTTTCTTTATTAGGAAATATTTCAAACCTGCAAAAGGTATATTAAATGCTATCATTAATACTCATGTGCCCACCACCCACCATTATAGATATCGCTGAAATACTCACATACTAGAATTCTCCTCTTTTATAATGTCCTCTGCTTTTACTAGCAGCTTTGAAAGATGACCGTCAGTGAACCCCATCTTCTGTTATTCATGCTCTTGTGTAATCCCCAGCCCCCAGGTGTGGGCTGGACTTAGTGACTTGATTCTAATGAACAGAATATGACTAAAGTGATAAAATGTCAAATCTGTAATTAGATTACAAAAGATTGTGACTTCCATCCTGCTGGCACTCTCACTCTGATGAAGCCTGCTGCTATGTTGTGAGATGCTGTATGGGGAGGCCCACATGGCAAGGAATCAAGGGAAGCCTCTAGCCAACAGCTTGTGAGGAACCGAGTCCTTACTCCAACAACCCATAAAGAACTTAATCTTTATGACAACCATGTGAGTGAACTTGGAAGCAGATGCTCCTTGGTAGAGCCCTCAGATGACACTGCATCCCCAGCTGACACCTTGATTGCAACCCTGTGAGAAACCCTGAAGCAGAAGACTCAGCTAGGCCATGTCTGGATTCCTGAAAATGTGTGTTTTAAGCTGATGAGTTTTGGGGTAATTTGTTAATTTGTTATGCAACATGATAACTGGTGTAATAATACACCTTCCAAGAGGTAACCACTATCCTAAATGTGCTGTTTATCATTCCTACATGTGTCTTTATATATATATATTAACATTTGTATGATCATTCTCATGTATGCATGTGTATATATATGTGTATAAATTATATCAAATGTTTTTAAAATCCATTTAAATGTCATTATAATATTTGTATCTTTCCGGAACTAGCTTTTCCCTTATTCGTTTTTCCACTTCCACCACTCAATCTTTGATCTTCCAAGAGATCTTTCTCTGTCTCAGCCCCTGTAAGTTCTAGTCCCCTCCCCAGCCTAGTGCTTGCTGTCCCCTTCAGTTTACCTGCAACAGTCCCAAGCCAGTGAATTTAACCTGGTCCTACCTTAGATGAAGCTCAGCTTTTTCCCATATTGCTTTCTAAACCAAATCTGGGCCTATGCTCTTTGGTGTTACACAAGATTTTAGGCATACTTGGGTCATCACTTTGATTTCCTTTAATAATTCTGCTTTCAAGAGGAGTGTGCATCTTAAAATTTAATGTGTATAGGAGTTACCTGTGGATTGTGTGAAAATGTTATTTTGGTCTACTAGGCCCACAAAGGGCCTGAGGTTCTGCATTTCTAAAACACTTTCAAGTATTGCTGATACTGTTGATACATGGACCACATATTAGTACAATGTTCCGGAGGCTAGACATCCATCTCTCTTTTTACCAAAATTGTTTTAACTTGACATTTTAATTTATATTGGACAGCAATAAAGGAACTTAAAATAGGCTTACCCAATGACGGAATGTGATAGCTTTCGAAGACAGTAAGATAGGCCAAAACAAAAACAAATCATGTAAGGAAACATTTTACTCAGTGTTATTTACCTGAAGCAAGCCACAGGAAGGAAATAATAAAGATGAGAGTGGAAATTAATCGAATTGATAATAGATAGAAAAGTAATAGAGAAAATCAATGAAACCAAAAGCTGGTTTTTTGAAAAGGTCAAAATAATTTTCAACCTATACCTAGACTGAGCAAGAAAAAAAGAGAGAAGACTCAAATTACTGGAATCAGAAATGAAAGAGGGAACATTACTACCAACCTACAGAAATAAAACGGATTGTAAAGGAATATTATGTACAATTGTATGCCAATAATTAGATGGAATAGACAATTCCTAGAAAGATGCATACTACTGAAACTGACTCAAGAAGAAAAAGACAATATGAATAGACCTATCAAAAACATACACAGGGGAAAAGAATCCTTATTCAATAAATGGTGCTGGGAAAACTGAACAGCCACATGTAGAAGACTGAAACAGGATCCTGACCTTTCACCTTTCACAAAAATCAACTCACGCTGGGTAACAGACTTAACCTAAGGCATGAAACTATTAGAATTCTAGAAGAAAATGTTGGAAAAACTCTTATAGATATTGGCCTAGGCAAAGAATTTATGAAGAAGACCCCAAAGGCAATCACAGCAACAACAAAAATAAATAAATGGGACCTGATCGAATTAAAATGCTTCTGCACAGCCAAAGCAACTGTCATGAGAGCAAATAGACAACCTACAGTTTGGGGGAAAATTTTTGCATGTTACACATCCGATAAAGGGCTGATAACTAGAATCTATATAGAACTCAGGAAAATCAGCAAGAAAAAAATCAAATGGCCCTATCAAAAAGTGGGCAAAGGACATGAACAGAAACTTTTCAAAAGAAGACAGAATAATGACCAACAAACATATGAAAAAATGCTCAACATCTTTAATCATTAGGGAAATGCAAATCAAAACCACAATGTGATATCATTTATCTCCAGTGAGACTGGCCTTTATCAAAAAGTCCCAAAACAATAAATGTTGGCGTGGATGCAGAGTGATAGGAACACTCATACACTGCTAGCGGGACTGCAAACTAGCGCAACCTCTGTGGAAAGCAACATGGAGATACCTCAAAGAGATACAAGTAGATCTACCATTTAATCCAGCAATCCCATTACTGGGCATCTACCCAAAAGAACAAAAGACATTCTGTAAAAAAGACACCTGGACTCGAATGTTTATAGCAGCACAATTCACAATTGCAAAGATGTGGAAACAACCCAAGTGTCCATCAATACCTGAGTGGATTAATAAAATGTGGTATATGTATACCATGGAGTACTATTCAGCTATAAGAAACAATGGTGATATAGCACCTCTTGTATGCTCCTGGATACGGCTGGAACCCATTCTACTAAGTGAAATATCCCAAGAATGGAAAAACAAGCACCACATGTACTCACCATCAAATTGGTTTCACTGATCAGCACCTAAGTGCACATATAGGAATAACATTCATCCGGCGTCGGGCAGATGGGAGAGGGGAGGATGGGACGGGTATATACATACATAATGAGTGCGATGAGCACCATCTGGGGGATGGACACGCTTGAAGCTCTGACTGGGGTGGGGGGCAAGGGCAATATATGTAACCTGTCATTTGTACCCCCATAATATGCTGAAATAAAAAAAAAGTGAAGAGATTTAATTAGTAATTAAAAAAAACCTGCCTGCAAAGAAAACTCTAGGTTCACCACTGAGTTCCAACAAACATTTAAAAAACTAACACCAATTCTTCACAAACTCTTCCAAAAGTAGAAAAATACTTCCCAACTCATTCTATAAGGCCAGTATTCCTTTTCTTTAATATAAAATTTACGTGTTTATTTATTTTTAATTTTTTTCAGCATATTACGGGGTTACAAATGCTTAGGTTATGTATATTGCCCTTGTCCAACCCAAGTCAGAGCTTCCTGATACCAAAACCAGACAAAGACACCACAGGAAAAGAAAACTACAGACCAATATCTTTTATGAATATGGATGTAAGAATCTAAAACAACATACAAAAAAACCCTGAATCCAACCACATAAAAAAAGAATTATGCACTATGAAAAGTGGGATTTATCCCAGGAACATAAGGTTGGTTTAACATCTGAAAATCAATTCATATCATATAGCAATTGAATAAAAAACAAAAAACACATGATCATTGCAAAAGATGCAAAAAAAGCATTTGACAAAACCCAACACTCTTTCATTATAAAAACAATCAACAAATTAGGAACAGGAAGGAACTTCCTCAACTCAATAAAGGATAGCTATGAAAAATCCACAGCTAACATCATACTTAATAGTGAAAAAAATGGATGCTTTACACTTAAGATTAGGAACAAAAAAAAACAAGGACTTTAGTATCTCAACATTGTATTGGTGTTCCATCCAGGACAGTTAGGCAAGAAAAAGAAATACAAGCCATCTGGATTAGAAAGGAAAAAAGTAAAATTTTCTCTATTCACAGATGACACAATCTAGTATGTAGAAAATCCTTAGGAATCCACAAAAAAAAAACCCAAGTTAATCAGGCTTGCAAGGTTTAAGATCATATACAAAAATGAGTTGTATATCTATATACTTGCAATGAACAATACAAAAATGAGATTAAGAAAAACAATTCCATTTACAACAGCATCAAAAAGAATAAAATACTTAGGAAAAAATTTAAAGAGAGCAAAACTCATACTCTGAAAACTACAAGACACTTCTGAAGGAAATTAAAGGAGATCTAAATAAATGGTAACACATCCCATACTTATGGGTCAGAAGACTTAATATTTTTAAGATGGTAATACTCCCCAAAGTCATGTACAGATTCAACGTATTCCCTATAAGAATCCCAGCTAGGTTTTCATTAGAAATTGGTAAGCTGATTCTAAAATTTAAACGGAATTGCAAGTGACCCAGAATAGCTAAAACAATCTTGAGAAAGAAGAACAAAGAATACTCTTCCTGATTTCAGATTTTACTATAAAGCAGTGGTAATCAAGACAGTGTGGTAGTAGTATAGGGATAGACATACATCAATAGAATGGATAGTCCAAAAATAAAACCATGTCTTTATGGTCAACTGAGTTTTGACAAGGGTGCCAAGATGATTCAATGTGGAAAGAAGTCTTTTCATCAAATAGTGCTGGGACAACTGTATGACCACACGTAAAAGAATGAAGTTGGACCACGCCCCACACCATATATAAAAATTAACTCAAATGGATAAAAAACCTCAATATAAGAGTTAAAACTATAAAACTCTTACAAGAAAACATAAGGATAAATGTTCATGACCTCAGATTTGGCAAATAGATAAATTGGATCTCATCAAAATTAAAAACTTTTGTGCTTCTAAGGACATCATCATGAAAGTGAAAAGACAACCCATAGAATGGGGGGGAAATATGATAAGGGAGTAGTATCTAGAATGTACAATAATCTCAAAAAAAAGATAAACAAAATGGGCAAAGGATTTGAATAGACATTTCTTCACGGAAGATATACAAATGGACAGCAAGCACATGAAAAGTTGCTCAACATCATGAGGGAGATGCAAATCAAAACCACAGTGAGACACCACTTCATACCCACAAGTATGACTATAATTCAAAAGTCAGATAACAAGTATGGCAAGGATATGGAGAAATTGGAACACTTATACATTGCTGGTGGGCAGCTTAAATGATGCAGCCACTTTGGAAAACAGTCTGGCAGTTCCTGAAGAGTATAAACATAAAGGTCTTACATGACCCAGCAACTCCCCTCCTAGGTACATACCCAAGAGTAAGGAAAACATATGTCCACATATAAACTTATACAAAAACTGTACATGAATTTTTTTTTTGAGAAGAGTCTCACTCTGTTGCCCGGGCTAGAGTGCCGTGGCATCAGCCTAGCTCACAGCAACCTCAAACTCCTGGGCTCAAGCGATCCTCCTGCCTCAGCCTCCCAAGTAGCTGGGACTACAGGCATGCGCCATCACGCCCAGCTATTTTTTTTCTATTTTTAGTCATCTGGCTAATTTTTTCTATTTTTAATAGAGATGGGGTCTCACTCTTGCTCAGGCTGGTCTCGAACTACTGACCTCAAGTGATCCTCCTGCCTCAATTCTCTCAGAGTGCTAGGATTACAGGCGTGAGCCACCATGTCCGGCCTGTACATGAATGTTTATAGCAGCATTATTCATAATAACCAAAAGGTGAAAACAACCCAAATGTCCATCAACTGATGAATGTTGGTATATCCATACAGTGGGATATTATTTAGCCATATAAAAGAATGAAGTACTTACTGATACATGCTACGACATGGATGAACCTTGAAAACATTATACTGAGTGAAAGAAACCAGTAACAAAGACCACATGTTATATGATTCCATTTATTTGAAAGTCCAGAATGGGGAAATCTATACAGATGGAAAGTAGATGAGTAGTTGCTTAGGGCTGGGGGACTAGGAAATAGAAAGGTGATAGCTAAAGGGCATGCGATTTCCTTTTGAGGTGATGAAAATGCTCTAAAATTGGTGATAGTTGCAGTATCTGTGAATACATTATACCAAAACCACTGACTTGTATATATTAAATGGGTGCATTGCATGGCATGTGAATTATAGTTCAATACAGCCGTTAAAAAAAAATAAACTGGGGCATTCACAGGGCTCACCTTGTTTGTTTCCCATCTCCCTGGGATCATTGTCCTTTGTTGCCTACTATCTAGTATCTTGAAAACTTTTGCTTCATGTTGTCTGTCTTTATTTTATTTGGTTGTTTCGTGCAGGAGGGTAAATAAAAACACTGTTACTCCACCTTAGACAGAAGTGGAAGTCTCCCGATTTTTTAATTGGAAAAACTGAGACTAAGAGCAGCTAATTGGCTTGCTGAGTGGCAGAGTCAGGACTATAACCAAGATTTCCTGATTTCTAATCTGAAGTTGAGACAGGATTGCTTCTTGGTCTATCTAGCATCTGGGGCAACATGATAGCAGAAGGTTAACTAATCAGGCATAGACAAAGCAAATATCTGTGACTTGAGAATCTCTGAAGGGTTCAGATCAGTTCTCTGCCTTCCCCTCAATCAGCAAGCATTTGCTGCATACCTATATGTAATACCTTTGGGGAGACATTACTGGGGATAGAGACACAGGCACTACTATCTCTGGAGGTCACCATCTATTTGGGAGAAAAAACTACACATGAAACATCTCTGTGACTCAAATCACTCAAGAATGTTTACCTGTTACATAATGACTCACTCAACTGTGCAGCCAAGAGAGTCAGGAAGGGTCACAGTGTAGGGACTTTTCTCAGGAAAGGCTTCCCAGAGGAAGAGGGACTTGGGCTTCAGAAGATGGGCAGTATCCCGTAACTGGGCAGGGAGTAAAGGCAGGACATTGTCTCCACAAGGCCCATGTTGAAATGCACATGAGGCCTCTGAGGGTCCTTGGCTATAAGGAAAGCCTGAGCCTTGGGAGAGGGGAAGGAAGGAGATATTGTCCCGGCCAGAAGGCAGACCTAGAGGATTTGATGAAAGTCCTCTGGTGAGGAGGATGACTGATAGGGCAGCTTCTCTGCCTATTGCAAAATTAAATCCTCCCAGGTAGATAGTTTTTGTAAGGAAGCAACAAGTGTCTTCATAGGTCATGAAGAACTGAGATATCCACTTGAAGTTACAGGACAAACACTCCAGACCCTAGCCATTCAATCACTCAGTGAGCACGTATTGAGCATCTACTATATGCCTGGATTTGTGCTGGGGCTTGGGACTCACAGGTGACAGTTACTTGTGGCTCATCCTAATTCAATCTAGATGAGAAGACAGACACTTGGATGATGATGACAGATTTCCTCAGGGAAAGGTGCTGTCTTTGCCCACCCCACTTCCTCTGTTAGTCAGTAGAAGTGGCCAAGTTCTTTCCATTTGCAGACCTGTCATCAGAGTCAGAGTGGGCCAGGGTAAGGACCCGACGCCACAACAACCTGAAGAGGTTTCCGCTTAATGTCGGGAATGGCAGAGAACAACACCTGGGAGACCAGTCCAAAGCTCTCCTTTACAGCCTGGCTCAAAACTCACCGCCTCCAGGCAGCCTTCTTTCCTGGATCTGCTCCCCGTCCTCAGGCCATCCTGAATGACAGTGATATGTATGGACACGGTTTAGCTCCTTTACAAAAGCACAGGCCCTTTAGGTGGAACTTCCAGGCCTTCCTCAAGTTTGTAACACCCATGGTGCCTGTCACAGGGCTCTGCACAAAGTAGGTGTTTGATAAATGTTTGTTGAATGAATGAAGGTTTTGGAATCACTATCGCCATTAATGGTGTTTCTCTTCTACCTGCCCAGGGCTTGGCTGTCCACCCGGGCCTTCCCATGTCATCGTCCTTTCTTACTTTGGATCTTCTCCATGGCCCCCATGAGGCTTCTGCTCCTGTGGCCGAGTTTGATTCTGCAATGATGCTGGGGACGAGGAGGGGTTGCACCCTCAGATGAGACCCTGCCCCCCCCCCACAACAGCAAGTGGCTTGGCCCCTTGCTGGCCTCCTAGTTCACTGCGCCACAGCCAGAGTGGGCTGTGGGTGCTCACAGAAGAGAAACACCTAGGCAGGAATGCTGTCTCCCTACAGGCAGGGTAAAGAGCCCATGGTCCTCAAGCTCAGCACTTCCTGCTGCTTATGAAAGCCACGGGAGGGGCGGGGGATCTTCAGAGCTTCTGGTCTCTTTAGGGACTTTATCTTGACTCCCACATCCCAGGGGGTCACTGCACAAGCTCTGTGACCTTGAGCTCAGCCCCTGGGAGTGGAGTTGCATGTCAGGGCTCCATCCTCCCTGCTAAGCAGGAACTGCAGCCCTGCCAGGCCCTGGTCCTGGGAGAGTTTGTACCACCAAAGTCCCCTTTATACATACGGGCTCACCTAGCTTGTGGGGTTTGAAGCAAGAATAATATTGCCATTATCACCCTCTGCATGTGCAGCGCCTTGCCATTCACTAAGACACTTCTTCATCATCACATTGATGTCTCAGGATAGGTTTAAGGTGCATTTTTCATAAACTGTAATTTTACCGCCTTCCTCTGTCATTTTTCCTCTTCCTGCTGGTTTTATGACTCAGTGAGTTCTCCTCCCCTTCCAAAAAATCTTAGTAGTATAAGTGTCTCAGATAAAAAACAAACATACCCATGCATCATGGTTGATACTAGAGTCTGATAACACCCTGCTCAGCAATTACAGGGCAGGGTCATACTCCTTGGTGAGCAAACAGTAGAGTTTCAGGGAAAAGCCTTATCAACTATGCATGTCTTATGAGGTCAGAAACCCAATTTACCAAACAGATTGACGAAAGAGTGGTTATCACAGTTTGAAGGTGCACTTATTTTAAAAGACATTTATGAAGTTATTGAACTTGAGTATGCATTTCTTTGTTCTATTCTCCTGTGTTTTCTTTTCTTTTCTTTTTTTCTTTTTTCTTTTTGAGACAGAGTCTCACTCTGTTGCCTAGGCTAGGGTGCCGTGGCATCAACCTAGCTCACAGCAACCTCAAACTCCTGGGCTCAAGAGATCCTCCTGCCTCAGCCCCCCGAGTAGCTGGGACTACAGGCATGTGCCACCATGCCCAGATAATTTTTTCTATTTTAATTGCCTGGCTAATTTCTTTCTATTTTTTAGTAGAGAGAGGGTCTCGCTCTTACTAAGGCTGGTCTTGAACTCCTGGCCTCAAGCAATCCTCCCACCTCGACCTCCCTGAGAGCTAGGATTACAAGCGTGAGCCTCTCCTATGTTTTCTGACAGAAGTTTATAAAAAGAAAGTGACTAGTTCTATTCCACAGCTAATTAGTGGCCAAGGCTAGGACTTCGGCCCACTTTTTCTGAGCCTCGGCCTCTTTTTTTGAGCCTCCCTGGGATGAAAGGGTTTGCTACTCATTAACACTAAATAGAATGGAAAGCAAAAGAATGACTTGCAGCTCAAGGATTGAAAACCATACTACATTGATGAGCAATTAAAACTGAGATGAAGTAGTGTACCTTTGAAATGATTATATACTGCATAGTAGTCAATGGGGAAAACAGGACTTGAATTCCTTAAAGGAGATTTACACAAAGAGATCTAGAAACTCATCTAACAGTGTCTTCTGATGAAGTGAACAAAAGATGTCAAGGTGGAAAGCCAGGGTCCTGATCGGACTCTTTCTGGCTGTGAGACCTTGTACAAATCATTTAGTCTTCCTCAACCTTCACTGCTGCTGATATCTAAGTTACTCCCAAAGAGAGTCAACTGAGGTCATTCGGTCAGCCCTTACATCTGCTCTGTCTTATCCTAAATGCCTGTTGAACCCTCCGCTTCTCTCCGTTCTCACTCTTCTGAGTCCTCTTCATTCCCCTCTCCACATTGCAGCCAAAGAGATCTTTCTAATAGGCAAACCTGGCTATACCGGTCATCTGCTCAAAACACTTCAATAGCTCTCTACTATTCTCAGAATAAAAATCCCAATTCCTTATCCTGGTCTATAAGATCCTTCGTGGTGTGGTACCTGCTGGTCTCTCCAGGTTCATCCCACATTACTCCTCCCTCTGAAATCCTAGGCTCCAGCCATAATAACTAATAGCTGTTCCCCAGCGAGCCAGCCTCTCTCACGTCCAGCCTTTGCACTAGCCTCTTCCTGTACCCAGGACACTCAGCACCTTCCATCTCCCCCTTTCTTTCCCCTGACCCTGTAACATTGCAGAATTCTGTGTCCATTCTGCCCATCTGGGAAGCCCTCCCCAGTCTGAACTGCTCTTCCTCTGCATGTCTCCCCCGCCACAGCACCCTATGCTTCTGTCTTCTTAGCACTCACCAGCCTGGTCGAAACAGCCTTTTTCCTTGTTCATTTCTCCCACTCACTTCTGCTGGACTGTGTCTTACTCATCATTATGTCCCCAGTGGATCTTGTTGAATGAATGATAAATGTTTAAATGCTTTGTAAACTTCAACTTGCTATACAAGTCTTAAGTATTATATAATATTGTGTCTTAAGGATTATATAATATTATATAACATTGTGATGAGTGATGTAGCTGGGTTTGCTGGGGTTACTTAGTATTGTTGGCCTACTCACTCATTTGATAATAACTAATATCACACTTCAAGTACATCATTGTAGTTCCTTCTTAGGCCCAGTACTAATAAAGGCTATCACTTAGTGAGCACTTAACCTGGGCTAGGCTCTGTGGTAAGATTTTACATGTTTGATCTCATTTACTCAGCATCATAGCAATCTTATAAGCTATTAAAAGCATCTATTAAAAGCATCATTCCTATTTTCAGATGGAAAAACAGCTTGCCCAATGTCACATAGCCAGATTTTGAATCCATATTTTTCAAGTTCAAGATCTATGCCCTGCCAAAGTCTTCAGATAAGGGAACAGAGTGAAAAGGCAACCCACAGAATGGGAGAAAATATTTGCAAACCACTTATCTGATATGGGATTGATATCTAGAGTATATAGAGAACTTCTAAAACTCAGCAGCAATTAAAAAAAAAAACCAAATTGATTAAAAAATGAGTGAAGGCTTGAATAGACATTTCCCCAAAGAATATATAGAAATGGCCAAAAAGCACATGAAAAGATGCTCAACATCATTAATCCTTAGGGAAATGAATATCAAGACCACAATGAGATACTACTCACAGCCATTAGGATGGCTACTGTTAAAATAAATGTAAAATAACAAGTGTTGGCCAGGATATGGAGACATTGGAACCCTTGTGCATTGCTGATGGGGATGTAAAATGGTGCAGTTGATGTGGAAAACAGTATGGAGTTTCCTCAAAAAAAATTTTTTTTTAAAAAAGTACTGTATGATCCAGCAATTCCATTTCTGGGTATATACCCAAAAGAATTAAAAGGCAGGGGTTAAAAGAGATATTTGTAAACCCATGTTTACAGCAGCACTATTCTCAACAGCCAAAAGGTGAAAGCAACCCAAGTGTCCATCAACGGATGAATGGATAAACAAAATGTGATATATACATATAATGGAATATTATTCAGCCTTAAAAAGGAAGGAAATTGGCCAGGCACAGTGGCTTACACCTATAATCTCAGCACTCTGGGAGGCCAAGGTGGAGGATCGCTTGAGGTCAAGAGTTCAAGACCAGTCTGAGCAACATAGCGAGACCCCCGTCTCTACAAAAAATTTGCCAGTTGTGGTGGCATGTACCTGTAGTCCCAGCTACTCAGGAGGCTGAGGTGGGAGGATTACTTGAGCCCAGGAGTTTGAGGTTGCAGTGAGCTGTGATTGCATCACTGCACTCCAGCCTGGGTGAGAAAGTGGCATCCTGTCTCAAAGGAAAAAAAAAAAGGAAATTATTCTCACACATGCTACAATAACATGGACAACATGGATGAACCTTGAGGACATTATGCTAAGAGAAATAAGCCAGTCATTAAAAGACAAATACTGTATGAATCTAATTATTTGAGCTACTTAGACTAGTCCAGTTGACAGAGACAGAAAGCAGAATGGTGGTTGTCAGGGGCTTGGGGGAAGAGGTAATGGAGAGTTAGTGCTGAATGGGTATAGAGTTTTAGTTTTGCAAGATGAAAAAAGTTCTGGAGATGGATGGTGATGAAGGTTGCACAACAACGTGAAGGTACTTAATGCCACTAAATCATGCACTTAAAAGTAGTTAAAATGGTAAATTTTATGTTCCATATATTTTACCGCAATTAAAAAAAAAAAGATCCAGGCCCTGATTCTAACCATTTCTTCATCCTGCCAGAGTCTTCAGATAATTTCGTCTTGATGAATGTTTGCTGGTTTCCCTTCAGATAACCTGCCTTTTCTTTCTTTTTCCTCCCAAGACCAGACTGCTCTTGGCTAGGGTCTCTAGAGCCTCCACATTGGTCAGTGTCCCTGATGAGGGCAGGGCCCAGCCTTAGACCTCTAGCCCACTCAACTCCTGGGAAGAAAATGCTTACTCCCAGGGCAGCCAGCACATATTTTACCCATAACGATTGGCAGATGGCTGTGGATCCCTTCTGTTCCTGGGAATCACATCAGAACTAACTGCACTGTGCATTTTCCATCACTGGTAGCTAATCCCAACAATGACGTTGGGCATTTTTATTAATAGGTGAAGAACAGACATGAAGAGAGAGGGGAAGTGGCTTGGGCTGAGTCACACAGCAAAGTTAGAACTCCAAACTCCCAGCAACTAACCTCTCCCTGGGCTCTGTCCCACACACCTGACAGCTTGAAACTTGCTCCTTTTTGTACTCTGGGCAACAGACTCCCAGGCTAACCAAGCGGGTCTGACTTGTCTTACAGAGAAATGAAGCAAAATCTTCCTTGGGATGGTATCTTGTGATCTTTCTGTTTGTACTGGTTGGCAGGAGGCCAGGGTCCCCACTATTAACTGAGTGACCTTGAACACATCATTGAAAGTCTCTGGACTCTCAGTTTTCCCTTCAGTAAAATACAGAGGAGAATTATTGCTGTCTCCACCCCAGGGAAACTGAGGATGAGGTAGGGAGAGAAGGATTGGGGCGCACTCCTCCAATCTATTCTACATCACCCTTTACATGGGTGAACACCAAACCTAACCAAGCGTCACAATCACATGGGTAGCCTTTAAAAATACAATTCCTGGGCATTGACCAGCTCAACTGACTTGGAATTCTCCTTTCCCCATGCCACCTAGCCCCCAGTGTGAAGGGAGTCCCCTCGTGTTAGCAGTGGGGTGATATTTCACTTCTCTCCAACCTAGCTTAGAGCACCTTCTCTATGGGACTGCACTGCAGTCTGTTCCCTGTCAGCACTCCCTCGTACATACTGTTCCCCCAATTTGGGCACTTTTTACATATCGCCTGTTGTTTTTCAAATCTTTGCCTCTTGTTTCCTCAGTTAGCCACTGGAGGATAACGACTGTGTCATATCCTTCTGTAGTATTGCCCCACAAATACCAGCTCCAGCACACAGTATATGTTCAATAAATATTTGCTGAACTGATGGAAATCTTGTAGGTGGGAAATATGAAACAATTTCTTGCTTATTTGGGGAGATGTTCTGTGCCCTTTGGAAGCTTTCTGATCACATGGAAAAAACTCTATTAACAAAGAGACATGAGCCCTAGCTTCTAATTTGGGCTGTGTTACAAACTCCCATTGTGACCTGTGGCAAGCAATTTGCCTTTTCTTGTGCTCAAGTGCCTCACATGCAAAATCAGGGCTGATGTGCAAACTTTCTTCTAGCGCTGGGTTTTTGGCTACTCTTATAGCAAGGGGCAGTCTTTTTTCCCATATCAATGCCGTTAATGCCCATGGTGCCTTGTTTTTTCCCTGTAAGGACTGCAGGTTGATGGGTCATTCCAATTTATAACATGAGAAACTCAAGTAGATAGCAAGTAAGTGCTTTGGCCAAGCTTCCATGCATAGAGTGTGAGTGTGTGTGTGTGTGTGTGTGTGTGTGTGCGTGTGGTTGGTCACTCCTCACCCAGGTCTCTGGCTTTCACTGGACTCTTCCCTCCAAGAGCTGTTTATCCATCCTTTCAAAGTACAGGACTATTGACTCTTGGTTAGCTGCATGCCCACTCTCCCCTCTATGAATGACCCAAGGCAAAGGTATGACATACCAGCTAAGTTTCCTTTTGTCCTTCTGCACACTCCCAGCCAGGGCCAGAATGTCCACTGCTATGTTCAGTAAGATCTATTCAAGCACTGTCCTCTGAGGAGGAGATGAAAGACACAAGACACAAGTCCTTGCCCTCATGGAGCTTCTAGCCTACGTGAAAACCCAGTATAAGAACATGTCAGGGAAAAGATGTGCTACTATATGTGAGGAAGGGCCTGGGAGCTAAGTGCTGCTTTGAGATATCTCCAGCACCTAGAACAGTTTCTGGTACATAGAAGATACTCCACAAATATATAAAAGTGGGTGAAAATTGCCGTGGTTTTCAGACTTCTTATTTTAAAGAAGGGAAAGCTTTTCTTCAGTGAAATCATACCTGGAAGCTCACTATGTTAAATAGATCAATGCAATGCTGCTCTGGCTGAGGAGAGTTAGGTAGGGTTGGGACCTGCCTGCTGTCTTCTCTGGGCCCCAGAAAGATTCCTCAGAGCCTCATTGGAAAACTACTGCTGTAATTAGTTGGAAATGAGAGGCAGCTCAACTCTTGCTCTCTCTTCCCAGTTAACCTTAGCCACAAGGTGATCCTAGCGAAATAAATGAAGGTTTGAGGAACCAGGCACACCAAAGGGAATATTTGCACCTGAAAAGAAGATATTGTCAATCTTCCCCCTCCCCTCCTTCCAGGGGCCTCCAATTACTAAGAGCAAAGTGGAGGAAGTTTTGAGCAGAAGACTTCTGAGTTGGTTCATAAAGGTGTATCAACGTAATGTTGTTTAACTTAAATAAAGAAGGAAAGAAAACCTGTAGAATGTTTTCCAGCATTCTGTAGAAACCCATTTGGGTGGTATCCAACAGACAGTCCTGATTAGGATGTAAAACTCTTGTGGAGTCTGGCCAGTGAATGGGTGGTACTGCCTTTTACACCTGAGTGTCCTGCACCACCCTGACAGCTATTAACATTCCTGACCAAGTTCATGGTCAGCCTTATGCACATGAAGCTGCCAAGAGGGGCTGCCTGGAGAGAGCACCTCTTCTCCATGCCTACAGGACTTTGACCCTCCACCAGACCTGGCCTTCTCCTTGCCTCCCCACTGCCAGCAGAGCAAGGGAGGGAAATCAACCCAGGAGATATTCACTTGTCAAGGTGGTCCAGGGAGCAAGGCACATCCCAGATCTGCATCTGGAAAACAACTTTGGGGAACAGACATCTATATTTTTAGATATGGCAAAGGGATACAGCTCTTGAACTAAGAGGTTTTCATCATTATCCATCTCGTGGCCTTTTCGTATAAATCTCTACCTGCCCCACAGACTCTCCCTCCTCACAGGTGCCAGAAGAGGCAGGCAGATAATTAGTGCTGGGGACCCCCATTTGATAGCAAGGGAACTTGAGGGGTGAAAGGAGCTTTCCTCAGTCTGTCAACAAGTCACCAAGAGCCCCAACTTCTCCCCTACTGCCTGGCATGGCCACTTCCTCTGCCTCTTGGCCAGTCCCCAACTTCTGTATTTTCAAAACCTAGCTCAGAGCTGACCCCTACTAAGAGGACAGCCTTCCAGCCACCCCTGCCCTTCCACTACTGCTGCTGATTTCACCCCTCTCCCCACAAGCCACCACCCACTGCATCTGGACTAGACATTTGTACTTAAGTAATCGAGTTGGTGTCGTGAAATCTGGTCTTAGGATCAAAGCCACTCACGGTTAGGGCTGGAGGGGAATCTTGGAGATGGGAGGGGGGACTAAGGCCTGGAGGACTTGCCCGAGCTCTCATAACAAATCATGACAAAGCCAGGGCTTCAAGCCAATTTTCCCTATGTGTTCCTCATGCCTTCCTGGCTACATTCTGAGTTTCTTTATTTCTTTCCTTTGTCTCTTTTCCCCCCTATGTGATGTTTTCCTTCTTCCCTCTGACTGTCTCCCCATGTCCTATCTTACTCGAGAGAGGCTCTAGGGCTCCCTGCACAGTACCTGCTCTCTGGGACCTTGGTGTTGACTCAAGGTGGGTTTAATGACCTAAAGAGACTCAGAGCCCGGAAGGAGCCTGCTATCCCCAGTTCTGAAACATGACTTCTTACCAACTGAGATCAGCTCTGACATTTGTTCAGAAGCGAAGACAGAAAGACGACGGCTTCTAGCTAGAGTTTAGGGGACTTCCCAAGGTAACCCAGCTAAGAAGTGGCCACAGCTGAGCCAGCTGTAGGTCTTCAGGTCCCTCTGCTTCAGGCAGTGCCCACCCGCTCTGGAGGCCAACTGAGCTAGGGGCAAGCCCAAACTCTGCTTTCCTGCTTGCAGCAGTGCGACCCTAGGGAAGTGCGTTATTCCTTTAGGTCTCTAAGTCTCTCATTTGTGCTCTGGTCCTAAATGTGAGGGTGGGAGGGAGACAAAACAGCACGTGTGGTTGGCCACCACTCTGGCTTTCTGGATGTGTGCAGGGCACCGTCGAAGCCCCCTAGCCATTGTGAGCAAGGTACCTAGGCTCCTGCCCGGCCATACTCCCGCACAGCTCCCCCACTGTGACACGCCAATGTCAGAACTCAGCACTCAGGAGCAGCGAACCTCGAGACAGCTCAGTCGGCGGCTATGCTGTGCTAGGATCTGCGGACTTTCTCCCGAGAGTAGCGCTCTTGGCTCGCGCCTTCCGCCCGCCATTCTCCCACGCCCCCAGAGTACCCACCGACCCTAGCAGGCCGAGTTCTGGCGGCCGCGCCCATCCGGCCAGTGGCTGCCCGGCCGGGTGCGTCTCCAGCTGGGCGCACGCCGGCCGCCCCAGAGCTACTTCTGGCGTTGGGAAAAGAGAGGTAAAGAGCTGGCCAGGCGGGGCGCCTTCCTCCGGGGCCGAGCCGGCAAGCGCATCCTCTCCCCTAGTCCTTCATTGTCCCCCGAGCGCTGCCCAACTCCTGTGCCCGCCGTACCCAATACTCTGAGTCGCTCCCGGCACAGAAGACCAAGCGCCCTCAGAAAACCCGCACTCACCACCTTTGGGGGGCTCCCGAGGGAAGGCAAGGAGCCGGGGCGGGGCTCCCTGGGCTCTTGGCCCGGGGCAAAGAGCGGAACTCACTGGTACCCCGCTAAACCCTCCTCTTGCCTTCGCAGACAGCAGCGTCCCCTCAGGAGGGAGCGCCTTCGTTGTCCCAGAAGACCCCTCGGACCACATGCCTAGAGGTACCGGCCTCTCCCGGGAGGAGTGAGGGGGCGCTAGCGAGCGGCTGGCAGAGGAAACCTGTTTGCTGGCCCGTTTGGAGGTGGGATGGGGTGGGGTTTGGCGACGGAGAAGCCAGAGCGAAGACGTTGGTTTCCCCGCTTCTTCTGGAAAGGAACTAGGTTGTGAGGGGGAAATAAGGCGGAGTGTAAACACAAACAACCTCAAAAAGAAGCCAAGAAAAGCGAAGCCAAAAGAAGCAAGCGCAACACTGTTACAAAACTGTCTGGTTTTGTAACAATTTCCCCGCCGCCGGCCAATGAGCAGCGTGGCGGCGCGTCACGTGGTGCCGTTTTATATAACACTTTGCTGAGACAAGACAGTTATTAGGCGGCGCGGGGCGGCCGGCATGGAGCTCTTAGAGGCGCGGCAGGGCCCGGCGCTCGGCCGCACGGCAGCCGTGGCAGCCCCGATTTCCTCCAGCCACCGCTCCTTGCTTCTTGTCCCTGGTCCCTAGACGCCTCTTCCCCGCGCGTGTCCCTGTCCCTATGGATTCAGTTGAGACCGAACAGATGCTGAGCTTGCCCGCCGGGCTCAGGAGCAACTTAGAGCTGGCGGAGCCGGCGGAGCGGGTAGCATCGGCGGCCCGTGTAGACACGGGCCCCCACCCGGAGATGGCTACAGAGGGCCCCGCACCTCTACCGACGCGGGAGCCGGAGCAGGATCAGTCTCCGAGGACCTCAACGCCGGAGTGCAAAGTCCTGCTTACGCAGGCCGACGCCTTGGCGTCCGGGGGGCGCCTCCGGGAAGCCCTCGAGGTGTACAGACAGCTCTCGGAGCGGCAGCAGTTGGTGGCCGAGCAGCTGGAGCAGCTGGTGCGCTGCCTGGCGGAGAACGTCTCGCAAGGCGAGGCGTCGGCGCCAGCGCCCCCGGACGGGGGCAGCGGTGCAAGCTCCGTAGTGGCGGTGGAGGAGACAGGGGCAGCAGCGGTCGCGGCCACCGAGGTGTGGGACGGCTTTAAGTGTCGGAAGTGTCATGGATTTCTTTCAGACCCCGTGTCCTTGTCGTGCGGCCACACCTTTTGTAAACTGTGCCTAGAACGTGGGCGGGCAGCCGACCGGCGCTGTGCGCTGTGCGGAGTCAAGCTTTCCGCGTTGATGGTGGCCACTGGGCGGGCGCGCGGGTCCCGGCGGGCTGGGCAGCAGGCGCCGCCGCCGCTGCGGGTCAACGTGGTGCTCAGCGGCCTCCTCGGCAAGTTGTTCCCCGGTCCGGCGCGGGCGTCGCAACTCCGGCACGAGGGCAACCGGCTGTACCGCGAGCGCCAGGTGGAGGCGGCGCTGCTCAAGTACAACGAGGCAGTCAGGCTGGGTGAGCCCACCGCGCCACAGGGGCCGGGGCTGGGGCTCCGGGCGACGCGAGGGGGCGGGAGAATGAACCTGGCCGGAGATGGGGCTTGGACCAGGGCAGAGGAGGGGGCGGGAGACGGATGGACAGTGGCCCGGTGGGGGAGGAGGATCTCTGTGGCTCCCTGTCTGACTTTGTCTTCCCCTCTTTAGCTATCTTTGGCTGTGTCCGTCTATCTCTGTTGCTTTTTGTCTTTTCCCGCGACTCCTGTTAGCTTTTGTGTTTCTGTGCCTCTCAGCTTCTGTTTCTGTGTCACCTTGTTTCTGTCTCTTTTTCTCCGTCTCTTCGCTTCTTTGTCACTCTGTTTCTATCTTGCTCAGTGTCACCGTCGCTGTCGTTCTCTGTCTCTCCCTCTCCCTCTGCACGCCCGGCCCCCTCTTACACCTGCCCGCACCTTCCTTGCCAGGAGAGGAACTTTGCACTCTTCCCACACTCGCGCGGGGTCCTCCGGGCTCTTGCCGGCAGGAGATGTCCGGTCGGCGCCTGCGTCTGCCGCTCCCGCCGCCGGGAGTTGTCCCTTCCGGGGCCGCGGCTCCCTGTGGGGTGGGTCCGGTGTGGAATTAGGTCAGGAGAGCACTGGTTGCATAAGGGCCGCGAGCGGCCCGGGCCGGGCGGCCCCTCCTCCGCGCGGGCGGGCGGGATTGTGTAACGGCTGAGGTAACCGAAGTGGGCCACGCTCGCCTCGGAAACCATCCCGCGAGCGTGTGCGGGGGGAGGGGGAGCGCTCTCGCCCCGCTGCCCTGTGACTCATTGTCACCGCTTCCTATCACACGATCCTCGGCTGAAATAGATGCTCCCCCCGCCGCCAGCCCGCAGCCTGTGCCCTCGCCTGGAACCCCTGAACCCCGCCAGCCCGGCGACAGACTGAGCCAGGCAACTGCTTGGGGATCCCCGGGGACTGTGCACTGGCTACGAATGGGGCGCGCCTCTGTCCCGCTTTCCGGTGCTGCCTGGGAGGGCTGGGTGGGCTTTGCAGTGTCAAGGGCAATGTGGGCGGCCCCCCACCTCCAGCTGGACTAGGGTACCCTAGTTCCCTCAGGGAGCCACTCTCCCCAACGCCCCACGCCTGGACCCAGGAAGTGGCCGCCGAGCCGCCAGCCAGTATCGCCCAGCCCCGGCAGACTGCCAGGAGTTCGGCCGGTGGGGCGCGGTGTCTGGCGAAGCATGCCAGGGAGAAGGCAGCAGGGCCGGGCAGACAGGGCCCTGGGATCCGAGGGTGCCCTGGGCTCGGCTCTGATGGGTGGAGGAGGGGGTAGGCTGGAGTCTCCACGTGTTGAATCTCCACCCAAACTTGCAACAGGTAATGGGGGAGGGGGAGGAACGAGGGCTGACTAGGCAAGGCTGGCAGCAGAGGGATAGGGGGCTCCCCCACCCACTCCCTGTCTCAAGGCACACTGTGCGCTGCCACTCGGCTGGAGTGTGCTACAGAAGAGAAAAGACAGAAAAGATTGTAAACTCTTTGCTAATGTCTTAAGAGCAAGTAATGGGCACCCAAGCAAGCCCTCAGCACACCCCTGGGGAAAAAACCTCCAAAGCCTGTTGCCAGCAGAAGCTGGAGCCCAGACCTTGGGGAAGAGCAGGGCAATATGAATGAGACAGGTGGAGGCCACTTATGCCCAGATCTCCAAGGGAGGTTCCCTTCCTTTCGGCCATCCCCCAAGGGCCAGGAAAACCTTATCCCCTCCTCTATTGCTGCCACCTCATTTCCACAGAGGTTCTGCCTTGCACCTTTGTCAATCCCCTCAGAGTAGTCAGGGCGAAAATGTCAAGACCAGCTTCACCCTTCTAAGGGGAAAGGAGCCTCCCCAACAAAGACTATCTTTGTTCTGGAAGATGGCCAGTGTCTCTGTATTATTCCAAGTACTGTACCCACCATGAGAAAAAGGAACCTGCCCCCATTCCAGCTTCAAAGCTTTAAAGTCTGACTAGTTATCAGTGACTCTGAGCAGCTACCTGTGTGACCTTGAGCAGACGCCTTGCCCTCTCTGGACTTGATTTCCCCATCTGAAGAATGGGTTGGTTGAGTCAGATGATCTCTAAACACCTGTCCAGCTCTGGCATCTAGTGATTCAGAGCGCTGGTGAGAGAGAGCTTCACCTTATTCCCAGAAACCTTGTCCAGACTCATTCACATTTGGCCATCTGTAATGAGAGGATGGGACCTTGTGAATGTATTTCCGTTTTCTTCAGGGAAGCTTCATATGTGCTGGGTTTTGTAGAGAGAGATGTTGCTAATGTCACCAGTCATTCCCTTGTAGAAGACTAACTTGGATTTGTCTTCCTGGTGGTCCAGATAGGGGTCACATCTGGCCATATTCTTCTTCTTCCTCCCTGGCCTATTTCCTTGTTGGTGATACCTCACTCCAAAACCAGTCTGCCAGGCATGAGCCATGTGGCAGGGTGCTGGGGATTCCTCTATGTCAAAGTCTCAAATGCACCGCTGACACCACAGGGCCTCTAATGAACTGCTTGTGAGAGTAATATTACTTCTTTGTTGGGGAAGCTCAGACTCAGAGTGGCTGGAGGTATGGAAGGCAGGGCAGCACGTGGACTGGAAATGGAACCTAACCCTTTATATCCCCAGTAGAAAAGTCCTGGATAACTTGTCATTTGCCCAAGATCCATCCTCATACAGGACTTATCACGTGCTTGTACCGGGGGCCATTAATAAGGTTTTTTACCCCTCTCATTTTGGCAGCTCCGAATGACCACTTGCTTTATAGTAACCGGTCTCAAATTTATTTCACCTTGGAATCTCATGAGGACGCACTACATGATGCAGAAATAGCATGTAAGCTCCGCCCAATGGGTTTTAAGGTGAGTGCGGGATGGGAGAGATGGGAAGGAGTTGGACTATAGACAGGAATTGTCAGGAAGGGCTGCCTCCCTGGGAGTAGGGACTCTAGAGCTCAAGAAGAGCAGAAAGAAGGCTTTGCAAAGGAGCTGGGGGGCCCTTGGGAAGGGGTGACTCAGGTCTGCAAGAGAACTGGATTCTTCCCCAATTCAATCTTCAACTGACAATCTGCAGAGCAGCCTGGGCTTTGAGACTCTCCAGAATATGGACTTGGGAGCTAGACTGCCTGAGTTTATTTCTCAGCTCTGCTGCTTTTACTAGCTGTGTGGCCTTGGACAAATCACTTAACCACACAGAGCCTCATCTCCTCATCTGTAAAATGGAGATATTCAAAGCACCCACTAAATAGAGTTGTTGTCAGGATTACATGTGCTAATATATGTAAGGTGCTTACAGCAGTGCCTGGCACATAGCATTTTATATATGTTTTCTATCACAATCATCATCATTGACATTTTCCAGGAACATTGGAAAGAGGAGGGTGGGAGAAGTATTGCTGGCCTGGCCCTCCTGAACTTCTACTGAGCCAGGATCCTTGGGAGCTTAGCCAGCTTTCTTTGAAGAGATCCTCACACTCACACAATGGTTGTGCCATTTCAAGACTTTAATATAGTCAGTTGGCCTGCCGGTATCCCCAAGCATTTAGGTCACATGGGGGGTGGAAAGAAAGACAGCCTAGGCATCTCTCGGGATGCCAGGATGCAAAGTGTCACTTTCTGCATTGCTGTCTGGCCTCAGGACTGGCCCTCGGCCACATGTCAAAATTTTGTTTGGAAGATTAAATTTAAGCCTGTGCTCTACTACTTGAAACCTAAGTGACCATGGGGAAGTGTCTTCACTCTCTGAACCCCACGTATCCTTGTTTGCAAAATGAAGCTGTTGCTAACTGCCCTGATTGCCTCAAAGGGATGCAGTGAGGACCAAAGGTGAACATGGCCGAGAAGACGTTCTGCAAGTTACAAAGTTTGTGGGTCTTGGTGTAGTGCTCTCTCTACACAACCCAAGGATGCCTTCCTCAGAAAACCAATTTATCCAAGTTCAGGTCCATGATCCCTTATTTGAATCTCATGGGACTTGATGTGTTCAGAATCCAGAATGTTTTAGATTTTAGAAAGACTATATATTAGATAATATCCTCAGTGAACTCTGGACAGCCCCCCATAATCAAACACACTATTTCGGCAGCAAATGACATGAAAATTCACACTGAGTGGGACAAATATTTTAAAACACTTTACATTGTTAGGTCAGATTTTGTCACCTAATGACTTTTGATGTCAAGCTTATAAAAATATTGGATTATCAGAATTTTTTAGAAACTGGGAACTTCAGGTAAAGCGCAGTATACTCTGCCATTGATGTCAGGTGAACTCATACATGTTCTTTCATGAGGTTTTCAAGAGAGACGGTGGATTAGTATGTTCTCTTTCCTAAGGAACACATTTAGAATTTAATGCTCATGTCTTAACCCAAGGGAGCTTCAGTGGGGGCATTTTAGGTCTTGTGGCAGTACGAGTCAGAGAGCTGCCTGGCGGTAAGAGGACTTCCCTTGCAACCCTTTTCCACTGCCACCCTAAGCCTAGGGCCTAGGGCCTTGACAGCATGGGGGAAGCAGGGCTGAGAAGCAATGGAGCATTTTGGATGAAATGGGAAAAGTCACTTCTCCGTGAAGGAAGAGTTGGTGGAATTATTAAACAGGAGTGTCGCTTCCCCACAGTGGTGGGGTAAGTGGTGGGGGCAGTGATAAGAGAACTTGTCTTGGAGGTTGAGAGAAGACTTGAACTGATGCATATAATTCAAAACCACCTCATACCCTGATTTGCATATTTCCCATCATTTCTATGTGAAATGCCCCAAAGGAGGGGGTTCACCTGGCAGCCCTATTCCAGCCATGCTGCCAGGGCTCAGTGGTACTCAACATACCCCATAGGTGGCACAGCTCTCAGTGGGGTGAGTTGGCTGCCCTGAGCAGGGGGAACAGATGGGATGCTGCTGCTTGGCATGATTAGTGGGATCCCAGAGGTCTCTCCAGTCTCCCTACACTTACGCCCGTGGCTGCCCTGCAGTGTTATGCAAGCCTTTCTCCAGGAGCCCCCTGGTAAACGCTGCTGGGAGGAGCAACAAGGGAGGACATCAGCGTCCATGTCAGCCAAGATTAGGCTCCAGAAAGAGGTGGGGGCATATGGAGAGGTCCCCAAGAGGTTTGGAGCAGGGGCCACTGCCCAAGAAGGCAGCTCCACCAGCCCCTATAGCCAGGCCACAGCCTGAGGGCTCCCGGGCCTGCAGAGGCCTGTTAGCAGGGGAGGCAGGGGAGTGCCCAGCAGCTGCGACCTGGATTGTTTCATTCACCAAGTTAGACTTAGGGTCAGCCATGGAGGCAAGGGAGTGGGGAGCAGGCTACTAACGGGTGGCCTGGGTGACTCAAGTGAAATGCCCTCCAAGCCAAGTTGCAAATGGCCACCTGTCCCAAGGCACACAAAAGGCGGCCCTCTCCCCTTCTATTTTTATCTTCTTTCCTCTTCCCCAGGATGCTCCTCTGATCTCCCTACTGTGTCTCTCCCTGGGCAGTCAGGCTTGGAGCCTGAGGAGCCATGAGCTTCTTTATACTTTTTAAAGACATGATGAGGGAGCAGAAGTGAGCTGAGCCCCTAGGAGTGAAAATATTTGCTCAATCCCTGCTTAGTCCTCGGAAAGGCAGCCTGCTTTGTGGGGAAAAGCATTTTGGGAGTCCTAGGACCACAGCTCTAACTCTAGCTTTGCCTCTAGCTACCTTTGAGGTCTTGGAGAGATCATTTCCCTTCTCTTGGCCCCTTCTGAAAAATGATCAGTAAGTTTAGGTGCTCACTCAAGCCACACTGGATCTCTGCTCGACACACTAATTCAAAGGAAGGCATATCTGGGCAGGCCTTGAAAGCTAGTTAGTATGTGGTCAAATGGGGGCTCTTGCTACATTTGGTGATACCTCCATACAATGGTGGGGCAGAGACAAGGTAGCAAGGCACAGTGGTTAAGAATACGGGTTTTGATATCAGTCAGTCCCAGGTTCACACCCTGATTCCACAATTTACCAGCTGTGTTACTTTGGGCACGTTACTTTTTTTGGGATTCAGAACAGCTGCCCACATTTTACGGCTGTAGATAAGAGAGTCCTTTAAAAACACTTCACACAATAGTGAGTGCTCAGTCAGTATTTAATGATTGTTATTAATAGTAGCAGCATTAATAAGGTGAATCAAATGGTGCTGAATGCTACTGTTTTCTTCCAGGCACACTTTAGAAAAGCCCAAGCGTTAGCCACCCTAGGCAAGGTGGAGGAAGCACTAAGAGAGTTTCTCTATTGTGTGTCCCTCGATGGAAAGAACAAGAGAGCAAGATCTGAAGCCCAGAGGGTGAGTTGAAATGACATCAGGTCCATCTGCCTAATGGACCCTCACCTCTCTGTCTTCTCTAGGGAGGGGAGTTAGGGTGCTGCCCTCCCTGGCATTTGGGGTCCTGAGTGGGTGGTTCCCTGGGTTAAGGGGATGAGAGGGAGAAACAAGTGCTAAGTGATTGCTCACCAACACCATCCTCCTGGTGTGTCAATCAGATTGGCCAGTTCCCGCTTTTTTGTAGGAGCCTATGAGGAATGTTCTTGCTTCCCACCGTCTGGATTGTCGGTGGGATAAAAACCAAAACTAAGCAATTTAACATGGGGATTGAGGGTCCCAGAGGAGATTCTAGCTGTTGATCTGGGGTGTAAGGCTGCCTGCAGTTGTATAACTTTTCTTTGCCTGAATCACAGTTTCTCTAGCCGCACAGGACAGCCAGCTCCTGGGAAAGGACTTTGGTGGTCCCAACTCCCCTGCCATACACAGAACTCCTTTGCTAGAAATAAAACACACTGTCTCACAGATGCAAGGCAGAGACCATTATAATATAATCCAAACAATCATTCCAACTCTTGGGTCCCAGGAGTATGTGATTGTTACCAAAAAATTTGCATGAAATACTGAGAATGTGAGTGAAGGCTCACAGATCTTCAATTCGTGGGCTTTGTTGTTTATTGTTTTGTAATTTACTCTCCTGGTGTCTGGCTCATTGGCCCGGAAATTGGATGCTCACAGTCGGTGGTCATCTCCGCTCTTCTTGTGCCCCAGTCTCTATTTACCACCAGGCCCCAAGGCTTCTGCCCCAGTGTGGTTTACTGGAGTAGCGGATGCTGGAGCAAGAGACAGGACTGGTTTCTGAAGGCTCTAGAGAGGAAGCTTTAGCAAAATCAATGAACTAGGGGAAACTGGGCTCTGGATTTTCTGTCTTTCACAGAGGATTTCCTTTCTGAGAAGTTGCTTTGAACTGGTTTGGGTATGTGGACAAGGTGTGTTTAAGAGGAACATGGGTCAGGGAGAATTGCTCCAAGCTGTGGATCCTTCCTCAAATCTTAAGTGTAGTCCATGGTGTGAGTAATAATAATAATAAGAGGAAGAATAGCTAACATTTGTTGAGTATTTCCTCTGCACCAGGCACTGTGCTAGGCACTTTGTATGGAAGATATAATTTAAACCCTCCAGCATCCCTATGAGGGTAGGTACAGTTATTTATCCCCATGTACAGATGAGATAGATGACTTTCCTGAGGTCACACAGCTAGCGATTCGTGGGAAAGCATTCAAACTCAACTCTGTCTTCTTCCAAAGCCTGGTCTTAGCTGCTCCGCCATCCTGCTGTCCCGCAAGGCCATCTCCAGGGTCTCATCACTCACTGGTGGGGCTGGGTTAAAAGAAGCAATGGAATTATCTAGTTCTGGGATGGACTAAGGCAGTGGGAAAAACTTCGACTTCAAGGAAAGAGTGTGCAAATGCCTCGGCCAGCAGAGGCAGGTCTCTGGCCCAAAGATGAATGGTTTCTTTACTCCTGTTTGTCGATTTCCCAGTTGGCATCAGAAGTTCTGGTATCATTAGTTGGGTTGACCTCTCTTTCCAGGCTGTTTTTATAGATCAGCTGTTATCATTTCCACAACTGCCTAACAGGAGGCAAGACATTTTGTGAAGCTCAGGAGACCCAAAGAGGCGTAAGCCACAGTCTCCATCTTCAAGGAGGTTACAATCTTGCATTTGTTAATATGAATGCCAGGCAATACAAGTGAGCATATGCTCATGGTGAGTGCCATGGAGTTCTGAAACTAGTGTGAAAATTTAGAGGCTAATTTCCATTGAGTTTGATGAGGTCTTGGCAGCCATTTAAGAACACTGAGAGACCTTAATTGTGCTTGTTTACTGATCATTCCAGTTTCAGGGCTAAAGATTTGACAGAGATGGTCCAGGTTCACTTGGCCTTAATAAGCTGCCTTAGAACTCACAGGCCAATGGTTTTGAAAAAGTGTTAGTTTTTACCTCAGATTCTTTTTTCTTTTCCTTCTGGACCTATTTGGGCCTTTCTAAGGCTGACACTGAAGTGAAATTGACTTTCAATCATGTGGAATGATTATTCTCACTGAGAGTTGACCCCAACTTTTGTTTTCCAAAGCCATTGAGAAGGCCTAGAGAGAGATCTTAGGTAGCAGAGTGAAGAAGGGAAATGCTGCTGTTATTTCTGCTTTATTTCCTTTGATTTCTCCTCTCAGCCTACTTCTCCCTCCCGTTGCCCTTTGCCCTTTCATCCTTGTACCTTGGGATGCTGCGTGGCTGCCGCTGAAGAGCATCATGCTTTTTTTGGGAGAATTCCAGGAAGACTGCCTTAGAAGTAGGTTGGTCCTGTTGGGCCACTCAGCAGGGTTTCTGAGGGCCAGCTGTGGCTCCTGTGGAGGAGGGACCTCTAACAGCTGGCATTGATGGCCTGGGGCACTGTGAGCACCTCCCCCTCTCACTCCTTTCTTTGTCAACTCATACATGGGAAGTGGATTTCCTAGAGCTGGAAGGATCTGTATGAGGACTTTGGGCCTGAATTCTAGGCCTGTCCCTGGGCCCTGGGATGGATAAGCGTCTTAATTCAATTCCATCCAGTGTGATGAGTGTTTATAGGGCATCTGTTACGTGCCCTGCAGAAGCCAGCCATCTGGTTGGAGAGAAAGACTTACATCTGTGGTGCAATTCCAGGATAACACAAGATGGTGTCATTTAAGATGCTATATTGTGGTGCAGTAGAGAACATGAAAGGACAGGAGAGAGCAGGGAGACTGGAGTAGTAAGGGAAGGCAGCACTGAGCGGGGCTTTGAAGGCTGAACAGGGTTTGGCTACATGGTGAGTGCTGGCATCTGAAGGAACATCATGAAAGAAACTGCTGGGGGCCAGCCAGAGAATAAATCAAACTGGAGTTTCATATTCTGTCAAATTCCACTGATCACTGAATACCCTGACTACGTACCCTGAACCAGGGCGTAGAGCATCCTGTAGTAGGTCTCCAGACACTGCAGGTACTGCTAGGTGGTAAACACTTGAGCATGTTTTAGAAGCCAAGTGACCTGCCCTCCTTGTATTACATGTTACACTATATATATATACACTATATATATATATATTTTTTTTTCCATAATCCCTGCTGTCACAAGGGGAAATTGAATCAAGAATGTGAACAGCTAATGGTGAAGCCTGCACTAGAACACACATCTTTGACCCCCAGTCCTTTCTGGTTCTTCTCACTCTACCCTCCCAGCTTATCCAATTGCAAGGGAAACCAGTAATAGATAGGAACCTGCCTGCCCCCAGTACTTGAACTTAACCTAACGTTCTCTGGAAAGTGAAAGCCAGAATGGGGGAGGTGAGGCTGGGAGAAGAGGGAAGAAGTTTGGGTTCTGCCGTTCCTAACACTTTAGTGCTCAGGTTCCCAGCTCTGAAGGGATTAAAGATCCAGGGGTGATGTTGGGGGGAGGAAGAAGCAAAATGGGTAGGCAGAGAAAAGAAACAGTGAGGAATCTAGGAGACATTTGTAGATTTCTACCCACTTGGGTGTTATGGACACTCCAGGTTCCCCAAGTGAGGTCTCTCTCCTGACTTCCCCTCCCTTGTCTCTTTCCTCATAGATGGGTTTTAAAATCCCACTGCAGATATTTCTGTGGAATGGTAGCACCAGAGTGGTCGCTCTTAACCTTGGCTAGGTAACAAAGGCATCTGTAGTGCCTTCTAAAAATCCAGATTCCTTGGCCACACTTCAGACCTGGGGGAGATGGAAGTGGGAGTTAGGAACCTGGATTTTCCATAAGGTCTCCAGGTGATTCTGATGCACACTGAAATGAGGACCCCTGCCCTGGTGTGTCGGGGGCCACTGGTCCAAGTTTTGCCCTGCAAGCTGTGCCCCCTGCCCCCTCCTTCCCCTGCCCCCTTCACCTGAGCACCTGTAGAAACTTAAGTAGTGAAGTCTTCTGTTTTATGTCACAGCTTCTCCTTAGTTTCTTTTCACCATCATTCCCGGGGGATTCTCAGGAACATTCTCCCGATATCCTGAAGCTGTTGGCACCTCACCCTAGATTAAAGGAACACGTAGAGTCAATGGCTACTGAAGGCACCAGCCATAATCTACCAAAGTTGTCACAGGTAAAACTCAACTCACCCAGCTCGCTCGTGACGCTTCATTTGGCTGTTTTGTGGGCAAACATGGGGAGTGAGCCCTACCTCTCCTACTTTGGTTCCTGAGAAAGAAGAAATGGAGTCACTAGTGGTTGTGTTCTTTGCTAAGAACATTACTTCTTAAAGATACAGTTGCAAATTTCAGGCATGGTCCCAGAGTTTATTTATTTATTTATTACATTTATTTTTTTAGTTCTTGGTCACATCTAGTTGAGAGAGAGATTTGATAGAACCGGAAAGGAATTGGCCCACTGCCCCTAGACCATACAATTGGGGTGGGTTTCTAGGCTTCGGGGTGGAGCCTGGGAAGAGGGCCTGACAACCCCTCCTTTCCGGCATTTTGTTTGTTCAAGCTGCTGGCCTTTGAGCACCAAAACAGATCCCTGTGCAAAGACAACTCCATTTGATCCCCAAATGGAGATAATTTCATATTCCTGCACTATGTCTTACACATAAGTAGGCTTCCACTGCATATTTGTTGCAGCTAAGAGAAAAGAGATGGTGGGAAGAATGTTGAGTTGAAATTCTTGGGAGGAAGAGACATATTTGTGCCTTTCTTTGAACACAAGGGAACAGAACACAGAGAGATGGGCTCTGGGCCCTGGCTTTCCTGGCAGGGTAAGTGGGCAGAAGCTGGGGCTCAGAGGTTCAGACTCGAGTGCAGAGTTTAGCATTGAATGCCCGGGCACCTTTGGGGAGCAATTTCCCCTCCATTTGTGCCAAATGTTCTTACCCTGTATGTAAGCCCTGGGCTCTCATGTTTTCCCAGCTTCTCTGCCTACTCTGGAGAAAGAATAAAGTGCATGTGTGCCTGAATTTTTTTTAAAAGTCAGAACTTAGAGCAGTGGTCCCCAACCTTTTTGGCACCAGGGACTGGTTTCGTGGAAAACAATTTTCCACAGACTGCAGGTGGCGGGGGCGGGGATGCGGGGGGGAGGTGGAGCTCAGGCAGTGATGCGATCGATGGGGTGCGGCTCACCTCCTGCTGTGCTAACTGGCCACTGACCGGTACTGTCCCTGTCCCATCCCGGGGGTTGGGGATGGTAGTCTTAGAGTATCTCCTGAAATCAGAGAACTCCTAGTGATTTCAATAATTGTTTGAGATCACCATTACATGATTGAGAATGCTAATACTGAACCAAAGTGCCTGGAGTGACTTCTAATTGCAGCTCAATCCAAAATGAAGAAAAAGAGCAGCTCTGGCTTTCCAGTGTGAGCCAGCTGGGGAACAGGGATTGGATTTCTGCTTAAACTTTGCTTTGCAAAGCAGTGTCCTCCTGTGTGGACAATGCTTGGGCTCATGAACAGTGAAGACTGTAGTATTGCCATGGTGCTGGAGAAAACCTGAACTCCCCAGGTTAGAGACAGAAAACTCACATCCTTTTTCTCCTCACCTCATTGTTTTCTCCCAATTGTGTGCTCCTCTTTTTCATCCAGCTACCAAATTTTTTTGGTAGGCATTGGAGGGAAATGACAAGATAAACATTTTGACCTGTAGACTATGGATGTAGATTATAAAGGGGTTCTGCAGGTAAATTTGCATAAACATGTCATTGGATTTATTTGTAGATCCATTTTCAAATATCCCTCTCCTGAGCAAAAATTCTTGAAAAGGCTAGAGACATTATTGCGCTTTTTTTTGCCATGATTTTGTCTCTTTTTCAGACTTTTCATCCAAAATCTCATAAAAGGAATAGTTTGTCCCTTGTTCATTTGACAAGTGTAACATATAGCTCTGGAGCATGTGGTGACTTGGCAGGCCCGTGAACAGACCTGTGCCAAAGCCCTACCCAAAGTCCTTCTGGAGTTGGAGTTTGGGGATTGTACGTGGCTGTGAATGGTGGTGAGGGTGAGAGGAGGTATTGGGTGGCAGGATCTACTCTCATTGCATGCCTTGGTTTCCCTAAAATGGTTACTGGGGAATGATCTGGATAGGAGGGGACTGGTGCTATCTCTCACAATTCCTCTTTCAACCACTGCCCAAGGAGCCTCTGCCCTTACACACCTTTCTGTCCTTGCCTAGGGAAGTTCCCTAACTTCACCCAAGCTCGGCATGCCTTTGTTGCAGATGCTGTGTGGACAGGAAGTGGGAAATTTGCCTTATGTCTGCCCCTCAGTTGAGCTGTGTGTCCACTAAGTGATCAGGGGTGGGGATCAGGGCTATATAGTTTTCTCTTTGTTCCCTCTGGGTAGGAATATCATAGGACAATATTGGTCCTAAGTAGATTCTGATATTTGGCCTTTTCTTCATCCAGGAAAATCAGGAGCTCCCACATTGTTCTAGTCAGGAGGAAGCAGCAGCCAGGGGAGATGGCGGCAGCCTGCTGGACCCAGCTAAAGTAAAGGTGGATGGGCCACAAGACAACATGAAAACCCAGGAAGGAGAGGAGGAGAAGCAGGATGCTACCTCTCCAGAAGCTGCTTCCATCAAGACTGGCAAATGCCAGGAAAAGAAAAGGAAACATTGCCAAACTGAACCACAAGAAGACATGGAGGTGCCTAATAAATCCTCCAAGCAAGGTACCACCTCCACCCAGGGAGAAAGTAGCTTGGACAAGATGCCTGGGCTCACTAATCTATGCAAGTTACTTACCCTCCACCTGGGGGCTCGTCAGGCTCTGGGTATGTGACCCAGCTCTGGCACTTACCCGCTGTGTGACCTCAGGGGTTGCTGTGAGGTTTCTGTGAGATCATGCATGGGCCACGCACACTGTAAGCACTCAATAATAATTACAATGGAAAGCCAAGGCATCAGGTGAAGCATAGTATCAAGTAATGACATCTCATGCTCTTGACAATGCCATTTCCTTCCAGACCAACCTGTCACTACCCCCAGCCCCATTCTAGGAATGTAGGATGAGGGAAATTAGGTCAGGCCTCATGCTGCTCATTCCCAGTTGTGTTCCCATAGGTAGGTATCTGAGAAGCAGTAGCTGCAGCTTAGTGTCTTTCCAAGACAGGTTAGCAGTGCCAGATTCAGTTTCAGCTTTCAAGGCCTGGCTCAGTCCATGGAGTTGCTGCTGGTTCTGCTGTTGAGCGAGATGCCTGTTGCATTTGAATGAAGTCCACAGGCTTCCTGGACATTCCCTGACTTGCACTTCTCTTTCTCTGGGAGCTGCTGGAAACCTCTGAGAGCCTGCTTCAAGGCATCTCATTCTTAATGGTTCAGGTGGCCCCTAAATCAACTCTCTGGGAGGTGTTGAGAGTGGCAAATTAAAAAATAAATTGGGTTTGTTTGCCCCAGAGGTACTGTCTGTGAAACCGAGGTTGGTCCAACTCTGACTTATTGCTTTCTAAATCACAGATCCTCCTGCTGATCCGGGGGCCAAACCAGTTCTTAGTATTCCACTTGCATCTTTTGACGCATCTGACCTTGAATGCTCCCTGTGTATGAGGTATGTGATGTGTACTGTCACTTAACTGCCTGATGTTTTCTCCTCTCTGGTGCCTGGACCTTTCCACCAGTGACCTACTGCTTGGTTGGTTAGCACATGAAAGCATGGCTCTAACAAAATGGAAATCACTACATTGGTTGTCACATGGGCCAGCTTGTGTCCAATGTAGCCCACAGACTACATTCCCTGCATTCCTGACTCCTGACTTGGAAATACCTGGAGAGTGGGAAGGGAAAGGTCTACTCAGAGGTCACAAACTGATGGCCCATGGGCTGAATATGTCTTTTGTTTGGCTCTCATGAGGTTTGTTTTTGTTAAATGTGAATGTCTGGAGATAGGACATGCTGTCCCTGGTTGGCCACATCCCCGCCCCCACTGCCTTATACCAGCCTGTGTCTCACATTTGCATTACTTTCTTGGCCCGTATTCAAATATTTAAGTGTGTGACCCTGGAACTAATCTCAATTACTGGATCAAGAACTCAAAGCTTAAGGGCTAATGTCAATATCACAGGCCTATTCTTTGAAAGCCAAGTAGAGGGCCTGACTAACTTTTGTTTTGTGTTGTGCTATTAATAAAAGTTAGTAGTGGGCATGAGATAGTTGGTCAAGCATCTCCCCTCCAACTAAAAGTGCCACATCATCTCTACTTTCTCAGATCTCTGGACAGGCAAATTATCTACATTCCCCTACCCCCAGCCCCTACCCAGAAAACGAAAGATGCTATGATCATAGTGTGTGTGACCACATAAAATTTTTTGTAATTACTTTCAGTTGTTTCATTTCACAGCTGTGACTTAGTGGCTAAGAGGAGAGGCTCCAAAGCCAAGGTTTGAACTCTGGCTCTGTCATTTACTGGCTGTTTGACCTGGAACAAGTGACATTCTCTAACAGTGTTTACTCATCAGTAAAATAGAGAACAGTAATATCTCCCCCAAGGGGTTGTTATGATTAATTGAGAAAATCTATTTAACACTTAGAATAGTGCCTGGCATGTAGTGGGCACTCAATAAATGTTAACTATTTTTTTCCTTCTAGACTAGAGGTTTGGGGTCCATGGAACCCTGAGGAGGTTCTATGTATGGATTCTAATAGATCTATGAATGTCCTGAAGTGTGTGTGTGTGTGTGTGTGTGTGTGTGTGTTTCCAGGGCAAGGTCTATAGCTTTCAGCAGATTTTCAAACATGTCTGTTTTCCAAAAGAGCATTAAGAGGAGGCTGAGGTATTTGTATAAAATTGAGATGGTTGACCCAAGAGACAAGATGTCAAGAAAAGTCTTTTGGTACAGCACACAGTGGGACCCAGCCAGCAGCGACTCCTCAGATGTTTTCTTGTCCTTTATGAGCACATATGCTTTTCATATCAATCGCATGCATTTGTATTTTGAATGACATTTCTTGTCGTATGAATCAAAATGAGTAAGGCAGCTGTTATCTGACATGTAGACTTTTAATTTCTCTTAAAAAAACTGTAGTTATCAGATTTGCTCATAAGCTTGGGCAGACCTGATAATGAATGGTTCGGTAGATGGAATGTAGAAGCGCCATGCTACATGTACCATTAGGGCTTTGTTTGGGTGGCGTGGGCTAGGTTGGGGAGGGGCTATATAAGCAATTCCCCTTCACTGCTTCCCTCACCCCCTCACAACAGAGTGGCAGGTGCATGATGTCAAAGGTCTGACATAGAGAAACCCTGCTGCCAAACAGAGAAATGGGCCTCCACAGGTAACACCATCGTGGCTCTAAGCCCATGGCGCGAGCTGCGGGGTAGACTTGATTTTGCTTGCTCAGAGGGACCAGGTCTCTGTTGTACTTATCCTCCTTAAGACTCCCGCCAACATCCAGGGGCAGGAAGTCAAACATACAGACTCATCCTGTTTGTGTTTTCTCTGAGGGCTAAGAATCCTGAGGTTTAAGTTCTTTTGTTCCTCTTCCTCTGCTTTCTCCCTTTCATCTTGTTTGTCCCTGATCTCAACAGGGGGCTTTGAAGAAGGGTTCAAAATTTGGTCCAAGAAATAAACACGAAGAGGATAAGACCCCCTTCCAGTTGGCTCACTCTGACTTTAAAAGCCATTATTTCCCTTATCCTGTCCCCCCTGTTTTAAGTAAGACTTCAAAACAAAAATTCATCTTTGCCTGGAGTAGCTGTTCTATAGGCTGCTAAGTTATGGCCGGACTCTCACTGCTTTATGGTGATAAGACCCTGCCAAATCTAGAAAGCATTTTTGATCTTAAGACTCTTAAAACTGAAGCCCTTGGTCAAAAACATGTAGTTCCCCTTCCAACAGGGTTTGTCTATCAGATATTGACAGTAGCTATTTCATATGTGTGCTTTAGCTTGAATTATTACAGTCTTGAAAAGTTCCTGTTTCCACCTCTCTTTAGTGTTTTTCTCCTTTTTATTGTTGTTAGCATTATTATGAGGTTCTCTAGCCTCGTGTGTCTTTGGGGGAGAGAGTCTCAGAGTAAAGATAGTCTCTAACAATCTGCTGGGTCATGAAACTAGACATATGTACCACTCGTACAAGTTTCTAGAATGAAACCCAGTCCCATGGTGCTGCACTGGTAGAAAGACAAGTTAGAGTGTGAATTTATACATTCTGATTCTAGGGAGAAAATTAGGAGCAGATTATAAGTTCCACAGGGGAAAAGGTGGAAAGAACAAATGGAACAATAATCGGAGGGTGCGTTAATGAGGATCATTCCAATCTTCAAGTCTCCCTTGCTGCATTGGGAGAGCTCTGCTGAGGGAAGTTACCCCCTAACTCTAACACCTCAGACCTCTGCCCCTCAATCTTTAGTAGCTGAAAATCCTCCCTTGATATTTACCTGGTATAGATACCCTAGCCATTGGGGGCCACCTCTGGGACTGCTGTAGAGCAGCACCTTGGGGGGTGACAAGGATATTTTGAGATGTGAAGCGAGAATGTTTGATATTTGAACCAGTTACCTAATGGCCCAGTGACCTCTTTGTCAATTGAAACAAGAAGCTTTATATTTAACCTAGTTTTAGCTACTCAAGTAGCTGGGTGTTAAGGAGTCAGTTCATTCTCATTCTCCCTCCCTCCTTCCCTCCTTCTCTCTCCCTCCCTCCCCTTCTTATTCCCCCTCCTTATTCTTCCCTCTTTGCTCTCATTTGATAGCAAAAGAACACAATACAAGGATGTAACTGGTGGGAAAAGATAGCTATTTCCAGACAAGCCAAACATTTTATCCGAGCTGACATCTAACTGAAAGCATTTATTATTACTATTGTTTACTCCATCACCGTAACAATGTAAAATGTTTTGTTGTGAGAAAATCTGGCCCTGCTCTGATTTATAAATGCCTTCCTGAAGCATTTTCTGAAGTTGTTACCTACAGTGGCAAATAAAAGGGAGAGGAATTCTAGTCTCCCCCTCTCCAAGGAAAGAGAAAGCGAGGAAGGGAGAAAAGTATGTGTATGAATGTGTGCATCTACATGTCAATGGATGATGTCTATTTGAGATATAGAAACACACATAGCCATTGCTGTGTCATAGAGTAGAGAAGGAAGGTGGGCTTGGAAGTCAGATCTGACTTCATGTCCCAAAGCCCCTCTACTTACCAGCGAGCTGTGTGACTTTGGGCAAGTTATTTAACCTGTCCGGGTTTTAATTTCCTTAACAATACAATGGAGCGAATCATAATTACCGCTTTTTAATATATAAAGTTAATTATTGCACATACCGGAAGTATAGCAAGAGAAATATATTCCATCTCTTCCCAGTCACTTTACTCAGTCAGCCTGTGTGGAGTAGCGGAGTAGCCCTAAATATAGAAGTGAATTGAGTATTGAAAAGTGATATATTCTGAGCATCTGAACCTTGAACTATTTCAAAGCGATAATTATGCAGCATCTGTGACTGCCTTTTTGTTTGTTACCACTCAGTCAGGGGCATTTTAATCACAGCTCTCCATAAGAGATTGCTGTGTCCTTTTGTGTGTGTTTCATTCATCTGCTCACTAAATGTCAGTATTTATGGCAATTAATTAGCCAGTTATATCTTTGTTATTTTAGATGGGTTACGTTCTTAAATGAACAATAGGCCCAATTGTGAAATTCTCAGGAAAAATGGTTTTGCACATTAGTTGCAGATACAGATTTATCTATCATCTTCATCATTAGCACCATCAAATAATGTATAAAAAGCATTCATAGGACTCAAGTTACCGAGGAAATGAGATATTCTGGTTTGGCTGCTCTGGTAATTAGATCACAGCAGTGGTTCCCAAATCACACTTTTGAAAAACATTTTAAATTGTGAAATATACACAGTGGAAAAGTGCATAAAATATAAATGTGTTCTCTTGACAAAATATTGTAAAGAGGATACTTATGTATCCCCTCTCAGTTCAGGAAATAAAACATTGCCAGGACCCCAGAAGCTGCCCGTATGCCCCTTCCCAGTCAGGACTGCCCTTCACACCCCTGAAACCACTATCTTGACGTCTTGTATTTTGTTCCTCTTTATAGTTTTACCACCCACGTATGCATCTCTAAGCAGTATAATCTAGTTTTGCCTAGTTTTTAAGACTTTGTATAAACTGAACTACCCAGAATTTATTCTTTCAGTCTGGTTTCTTTTACTCAGTATTAAGATTTATCCATGTTATTGCATGTATGAAGTTTGTTCATTTTCATTATCGTATAGTATTGCATTATATGAATCCACCAAAGTTTATCAATTTTATTATAGATGGATGTTTGGGTTGTTTCTATAGGGGATATTATGGAAAATATTGCTATGAACATTATCTCCATATGCTGGTGCATATAAGTGTTTGCCCGTTTTCTAGTGGATTCTTCTTTCTGACTTGTAGGAGCTTTATGTATGTTCTAGATACAAGTTATTTGTTAGTCACATGTGTTACAAATACTTTCTCCTACTCTGTGGCTTTCCTTTTTGCTCTTTTAATGACATCTTTTGATGAACTTAAAAGTTCTTCATTTTAACACAGTCAAAATTATCAATCTTTCCAATTGTAGTTGGTGTTTCTTTGTGTCTTGTTTAAGAATTTTTTTTTTACCTTGAGGTCATATTCTCTCTGAAAGCTTTATTGTTTTGCTTTTCACATTTTTACAGCCCACATGGAATTGATTTATGTGTATGGGGTAAGAGATGGTCCAATTTCGTTACCCCTTATAGATAGCCAACTATCCTAACAACATTTATTGAGAATGCTATTTATGTATTGAAAAATCTTTCCCCCCTCTGCTTTGAAGTGCCACATTTGTCATAAGTCAAGAACCCATGTCTGGATGTATTTCTGGGCTTTCTATTCTATTCCATGGGTCTATTTGTCCTTGTGCTAGTCATAAACTATTTAATCACCACAGCTTCGTAATAAATTCTGATGTCTGGTAGGACAAGTCCTTCCACATCGTTGCTCTTCAAATGTGTCTTGGCTCTTGGCCTTTTGCCTTTCCTTATAAAGTTTAGAAATCAATTTGTCTAGTTCCACAAAAATAAACAAATGAAATAATCTATAGGGATTTTTTATTGGGACGTATCTAAATCTTCTTTAATTTCTCTCAGGGAGATGTTTATTCCAATAAAGGTCTCTCACCACTTTTGTTAGATTTATTCCTGGGTACTTGATTTTTAAAAGCAGTTATAAGTATCATCTTTTTAAAAATGTATTTTCTAACATATGTTACTGGCATATATATTACAACTGTTTGTGCATATATATTTATCTAGCAACCTTGCTAATTCTATGAATTCTTATTAATTCTAATAATCACTCTGTAGATTATTTTCAATTTTCTAACTTTATGGTCATACCATTTCTGAATAATGACAGATTTGGTTTTGTCCTCTCCAATCCTCATTTTTTTTTCTTGCCTTAGTGCACTGGTTAGGACCTCCATCATAAAGAGTAGTTTATTTTAAATTTATGTTTTTGTCAATTTGATAACTAAAATTTATTAATTCTGTTAAGTAAATTAACTACTTTTTAAACAGAATCGTAAAATTCAAAAAGTACAAAAAAGCGAATATATGAAAAGCCTCTCTTCTACTCCAGACCTTCATTGGCTTATTAAAAATATCAGATCTCTGCCCCTCCTCTTGACCTGTTGAATCGTGAACTTTAGCCAGTGGAGCTTCTCCATGTGTATGTTTTTAAAGCTCCGAGGCGACTCTGGTAATTATGTTCAAAGACCCCTACAGAAGGTTCGCCAATGCAGAGATTAGTAGGATTGTGTAATACAGTGATTCTCAACTTGGCTGCCCATTAAAACCACCGGGGGGTGGGGCTTTAAAAAATCCTGATGCCTGACCTGGTACCCTGAGCCTACAGACCTGATTCTCTGTAGGTGCCATGCTACGTTTCTGAAGTTTTTTCAAAAGCTCCCCAAGCGATGGGGAAGGGCAGGAGGGAGGGTTTACAAAGGGGCATGAGGAAATGTTTGGGAGTGATGGGTATATGGTGATGGTTTCATAGGTGTGTACATATGTCAAAGCTTATCACGTTGTTCACTTTAAGTCTGTTCAGTTTATTGCACGTCAATTATACATCAAGAGAGCTGTTTAAAGATAAAGGTCCCCAGGCGATTCTCATGCACAACAGTGGCCGGGAATCATTGTCGTAACAGAAAAGGCACAGGACTGTAAGTGGAAGTTGGCTAGACTTTCATTTGTCAACAGTTGGCTGTGTACACTTAGACAAGCGACTTGACCCCCTCTCTGGACCTCAGTTTAATTCTAGTTTGCGTGTTCGATTTCCTCCCGAGTACTTTTCAGCTCTGACGTTTTGATTGTTCTGCTCAGCGGGGCAGTGCCTGCCGGGCTGTGGGTGTACCTCCAGGCCACACGAGGGAGCCGTGCAGCTGGCGGCCTCTTCCTCTCAACTGAACACTCTTGTGAGGTCAAAATAGGCTGGTCAGGCGTCTTTCCCTTCTTTCTATGCTCCACACTTGGTGAGTGCAAGCCCCACTTCTCAACCGTCATCTTCAGCTGCCGCTACCCACTGACCCTGCTGCAGGTGAGCCCTTCCTTAAGCCAAATAAATCCACGAGTCTCTGAAGGAACAGAACAGCTTTAAAAAATGATCCCCAGATTGCTCTGACAATGTCCTGCTCTCCCAAAGCAATTAAAATAGGATATAATTGAAGTTTATGTATGTATACTTATGTATGTACACATATCCATATATATCCATATCTGTCTAATCTACATCAGTAAGCACATTAATGACATTACTCTACTACCCCTAGGAAAATTATCCATCTATATATTAACAAAATATTATCTGTTAGAGGTGCAATTTCGAGATCCTTCGCACAGTAAATGTTGCTTAGGTAAGAAGAGGAATCAAGGTTAGCAAGCAAACCAAGTTTTTTTCCATGGAAATATGATGTAAAGTGCTTAAATGGGTAAATGTCTAAGTGTGTTTGTGTGTATCTATCTGTCTTTGTGTTTACATATACTCAGGTGAACAGGTTGGCTAAATATTTTTAGAATGGAATTTATTCAGACACTGTGGACATTAATCTCTATTTTTCTTGGACCAGACAAGGAAAAAATCTGGATGCCCAGAAGAGATTAACTGGAACTAATGTTACAAAATGATCTAGCTATGTCCTAAACTTTAATAAATGCATTATTTTAAATCCAGCTCAGAAATAAAAAGAAAATGCTTTTCTGAAGTACAAGAACAGTTATTAAAAGAACTCTCCTCCCTACTAGAATGTTTCAAATATTGCTATAAAACCTTAACCTTGAGTAGCTCTTTTATCTTTGGTTTTATTTTAGCTTTCTTCCATTTTAATTCCTAAATTGCAGATTATTCTATGAGCCAGTTACAACACCTTGTGGACATACCTTTTGCTTAAAATGCCTTGAAAGATGCCTAGATCACAACGCAAAGTGTCCACTGTGCAAAGATGGTCTTTCACAGGTAAACCAATATTTCTTTCTTGGTTGGGATAACTTATTTGGAATTGGGTACTAAGACAGTGTTCAATTGTATCCCAAGAGACTGCTAGGACAAATTAGCCCCTGAGACCATCTATTTTTCCTGTCTTAAAGCCACCCTTCCCCTCTCCACAAAGTCCTTCAGGAAAACGAGGCAACATCTAGCTTTTTGTGAACTGTCAGTAATGAGATTAATTTGTGCTGGAAAAAAAGTATTAAATAGATGATAAACATGGGTCCTGGTTCTAATCCCACCTGATGCATTTTAATCTTGGGTGACTCTTTTGTCCTCTCTTGGACTAGATGAGCTCTGATGTCCCCTTCCCCTTATTATCAATGTTTGTTCCGTGGTTTGAACAGATCAGCTCCCAGGGCCCTAGAAGAACCTCACAGACCTACAATGTGGTTCTTGTCCAGCCCCTCAAGAGCCACTGTACTTACTATCAGATACTTGGCTACTGGAAAAGCTCTGGGGCTTCTAGGTTCTCTAAAATTAATCACACAAACTCCCACCTTCTTTTTTCAAGTGGACTTGATGGAATTTCCTGTGGCAAAAGAAAACCCAGGAATCTGTCTTGTTTTTCCTCCCTCAGCAATTTATATGTGACATTTTACAATCAATATTAATGTTTCTTTACCTCTGTCATTCCTGAGGAGAGGTTGGAGATGCAAGACTATCTCTAGGTGAATGTAGTCCAGAGAAGTCACCTGTGGAGCTTTCCCATGACCCCAACATCTAAATTAAGGGAATGGAGTGAAATAATCCTCAAGGGTAGCCCTGAGGGTGTGTATCAGGATTGGGGAGAGGGTCAATGTCATACCTTTCCCTAGATGAAGGGGTGGGATTTGATGGCCTGATTGTAGGTGAGAAGCCCATGGTCCTTATATTTAAACAATACATCTGTGTTGTGCCAACACTACCAAACTCAAATAAGCAGAAAGAAGAAAAATCTACCCATATGCTCAGCACCTAGAGAAAACCACTGTTAACATTTTAGTGTGTGCCCTTCCTGGGTTTTTGTTTTAGCGTCAGCAGAAGGGTCACCTCCTTCTTGGATTGACTACCTCCTGAGTCACTGCTTGTCCCCGAAAACTGGGACTGGGCAACACAGTTGATTCTTCTGTAGCCAGGCAATGACAGTGGCTGAAAAGGCATCCGGGAGGCAGATGCTGTGGGGTCCCAGACTCGGGGACTAGAGGATATTCTTATCTGTCTCTGTGTATTCATACAGGATCATACTTATATCATTTTTAACAGAGACAAATATTCCAGTCATGTTCACTACAGAGTAGAGACACAGCCCGTACTGGGAAAGGACCAATATTGGGTGAAGCCAGCAGTTTTATACTCAGGAGCTCCCCCTGCTGGCTATGTAGGGATAGTTTCCATAGCAAGCAATTCTCTGCAGATGTTCTAACATCCATTGTTTGGTTCACATCAACCCCCAGATTAAATACACACTACTTACAGATTCCTAGATATGCGTGGGGTAGGGGTGTTTGGGAGGAGAGTAATAGTGACAACTGAGCCTGAGTCTGGTTCTGAAATCATGATTTATAACATAATCTCAATGATATCTAGATGGTATATTAAAAAGACAAATAGATAAGCAAACAAAATCGCCAATATTTAGCTGTTTGTGTTTTTTAAAAACTAAGGTTAGGCCAGGCGCGGTGGCTCACGCCTGTAATCCTAGCTCTCTGGGAGGCCGAGGCGGGCGGATTGTTTGAGCTCAGGAGTTCGAAACCAGCCTGAGCAAGAGCGAGACCCCGTCTCTACTAAAAATAGAAAGAAATTAATTGGACAACTAAAAATATATAGAAAAAATTAGCCGGGCATGGTGGCACATGCCTGTAGTCCCAGCTACCCGGGAGGCTGAGGCAGAAGGATTGCTTGAGCCTAGGAGTTTGAGGTTGCTGTGAGCTAGGATGATGCCACGGCATTCTAGCCCGGGCAACACAGTGAGACTGTCTCAAAAAAAAAAAAAAAAAAAAAAAAAACTAAGGTTAGAAGAGAAAAATATCTGTAGACTTTGAAACATCCAGAAGTCAAGCACTAGGGTGGTGGAAGTGGGGAGGGGCAGGAAAGGATTGATGATTGAAAATTACTTTTTAGTTCCCTGAACCTTTTGACCACTGACTTTCAGTATACCCCAGATGGAAACTATTTCTATGAGCTGATAAACAGAATAATCAGAAAATGGAAAGAAAAGGATTTCCTCCCTTTTTTGACAAGAACATTATCTCAATTTCAGTTTTTAGGAAAGCTATGAGATTTTAAAAACTCCAATGCAGGTTTTCCCCCATTGTTAAAATATTTTTTTCTAATTATAAAAGTAATCAATTGCATGTATTTAAAAAAAAAAAACTAAATTCCAGCATCCAGAGAATACGTATATCATGATAGTATCAGCTGCCAATTTGTGGGTCCAAATTACTCCAATATGTGGGTCATTTGTCTATTCTACTGATTATATCACAAGTGTTTTGTGTTTTTCTGATGACTGCATATTCTGTAACTGCCGTGTTCCCCACATAGTGCTTGGCATCAAGAAAATACAGCAAAAATGTAATAATGGAAGAGCTAATAGCTAAGTTCCTTCCAGAAGAACTCAAGGAACGAAGGAGGCTTTATGAAGAGGAAATGGAAGAACTTTCTAAGTATGTACAAGCATGTTCTGTTTTCAGTTTCACTCATTCCAGCTCATGAAAGCTGAATGCACACATTTGTTCCTGGCTCCCCACTCAGTAATGTCGTGTTGGTAGCTTGAAATCGGCCACAGTGAGAGATGAGAGTATTTATGCTGTGGAAATTGGCAAATACTGCAAACCAGGGGTTCCTCCCCAACCCAGACAGCCAATTGTTGAACATTTACCAGCACACACTACTGAAGAAGCATAAGCCAAACCACTGACCAGGACACGTCTTGGCTCTACTAACAAGGTGTCACTGGCAGAATTAAATTAGAGTAGCTTAATCAGGGGAACTTACGAAGTGTCTGGAAGACTGTCTTCAAATACATAAGGAGGTGCTGTGAAGTTAAGAACTTCGGTGTCAGCCAGACCTGGGCTTAAGAACCAGTGCTGCCTCAGTGAGTATACTTCGTGACCCTAGGCAGGTCACTTAACCTTTCTGGGCCTCAGTTTCCTTATCTGTAGCTTGAGGATAATAATATTTCTTACCTCATAGACTTGTTATGAAGATCATATGAACTCATGCATAGTAAAAAGCACTTAAGAAATGGTAATAGCACTAATACTTGTTGTTAAATGCTTCCTCTGCCATGCACAGGTAGTGTGAGAGGTGAAGGGAAGGGGTGGAAACATAAGTGAGGCTCCCAGCTCTCTGCCTGGTTGGGAGAACAGCTAACTGAGCAGAAAAAGCAGCAGGCAATCACTAACTTCTTTCTGTCTTGCTGCTGCCCTCCCCTCTTCCCATCCCCAGTAGAATCCTCACAGCATCCCAGAGGCAAGGTTCCTAAGAGCAAAAACTGTTATGGTTTTATGCCCACCGTATACAGAACATTTCTAAACTCTACGACCAGCTTGTTTGAATGTGCTTCTCACTTTAAATGATATGTTTTCCCCAGAAACTAGAAATCTTTTTTTTTCTTATTGATTTATATTGGAAATACTCAGGGCATCTTTATTTCTGATCTGTAAGTTAGCATGGAGCCTCTCCAAGCACCCTTCTCAAATCTCATTTAAGGTTTCATTAACAAACACTGGAATATACTAAAGGGCTTTCTATTTAAAGGAATCCTAAACTTAACTCTTGTTAGATTTGGGCAGATGGTCTTATATCTCTTGGTAGGTTCAGATGTTCCTGTATTGGATTTACTAGACAAATAAGAGGATTGGGCTCCAGAAGGAACTGGCTTGGCTGGTAGTTCCCCAATAGGCCATGTGTCTGAATCTTCAGGGTGCTTGTTGAAAGGCAGCCTCCTGGGTTCTGGGGGTATTGTGTCCCAGTCATCTAGATTTCAGACCCTCCTCCCCCCGCCCGCCCCCGTGATTCTGATGCACAGGAGTGTTTGAACATCACTGGGCTGAGTTATTCTTGTCTGTCTCTTGCTCCCCGCTCTTCCCAGCTGGGCCTGCTATGCAGATTCTCTGGGGCGGGGCTTTGCAAATTTGAGATGCCCACGGGGACCTTGCAGAGAATTTCCTACCACGCCTCTGGGGAGCTGAGTCCACTTATACCATCAGTATCCTTCCCCACACTGCCAGCAAAACACTTGAAGAGATCATTTTGAATGGAGAGCATGAAAGAAAGAAAGAATATGAGGTATAGCTATCACCCACAATGTTAAGACACTAGAGAACTTCCTCAGTTAAATTAGAATGTGTGGAATGCCAATTTTAATCTCTTAGACCTTAGGCCAACCTCTGTACCTGATAATGGGACTCGGCCCACAGTTATCAGCTGGATTTCAGTATTTTTTTTATCAGCCATCAAAACTTGATGCCTGTTTGTCTTCCCTGGGGGGTACCACATGGGGATGTTTGACCGACCTTTCTGTGTTCTGCCCCATTGTTTTGAGATTCATGTCATTTATTCTTCCTGACAGCTTAAATAAGAATGTGCCTATTTTCGTGTGTACTATGGCCTATCCCACTGTTCCTTGTCCCCTGCACATCTTTGAGCCTTGTTACCGCCTGATGATTCGTAGATGCATTGAGACAGGAACGAGACAGTTTGGCATGTGCCTTGGAGATCCTGTTAAAGGGTAAGTGGGGAGCCATGTGAATAAAGGGAGATCGGGTGGAGAGGGATTTTTGTTTAATTTTGGGGTGCTCCCAGGAGATAGGGAGGCCTAGCTCACGATGTTTAGAGCATTTGTAAGGATCAGGGTCCTTCTGGTGCATAGGTAAACCCTGTGAGAGGCTGCTTATTTACTAGAATCCCAGAATTAATCTTTTGTTAAATAGATAGTATATATTATAAAACTTGTTTTGTATGAGTGGGTCCTGGAGTCCAACTGCCTGGGTTCATACTCTAGCTCTAGCCTTGGAACAAGTTTGACTTTGGGCAAATTACTTAACTTTTCTATATCCCAGTTCCTTATGTGTAAAGTGGGTACAATGATAGTACCTACCTCGTTGGGTTTGTTGGGAGGATTGGTAAGTTAATAATGCACATAAAACACAGTTCCTGGTTGCCTTAGTTCATTTTGTGCTGCTATAACAGAATACCATGGACTGTTTATAAACAATGGAAATTTATGTCTCATGGTTCTAGAGGCTGGGAAGTCCAAGATTAAGGTGCTGGCATCTGGTGAGGGCTGTCTTGTGTCATAACATGGCAGAAAGCATCACATGGCTGAAGAGGAAATAGAGAGCAAGAGGGAAAGAGAAAAAGGGGCCAAATTTTCCCTTTTATAACAAACTTACTCTACTACCACAATAACAGCATTAATGCCCTCATGAGGGTGGAGGCCTAATCACCTCTTAAAGGCCTCTCCTCTTAATACTGCTATAATGACAATTAAATTTTTTTTTTGAGACAGAGTCTGTGTTGCCCATGCTAGAGTGCCGTGGCATCATCCTTGCTCACAGCAACCTCAAACTCCTGGGCTCAAGCGATCCTCCTGCCTCAGCCTCCCGAGTAGCTGGGATTACAGGCATGCACCACCATGCCCGGCTAATTTTTTCTATATATTTTTAGTTGTCCAATTAATTTCTTTCTATTTTTAGTAGAGACGGGGTCTCGCTCTTGCTCAGGCTGGTTTCGAACTCCTGAGCTCAAACAATCTGCCCGCCTCGGCCTCTTAGAGTGCTAGGATTACAGGCGTGAGCCACCGCGCCTGGCCCAGTTAAATTTTAACGTGAGTTTTGGAGGGGACAAACATTCAAGGCATAGCACTGGCACATAGTATATGCTCAATAAATGGTAGCAGTTATACTAATACATTATGGTTTTTTCCCACACTGGCACTGCCAGTTTACAGTTGTAGCTATAAACATGGGGATAGGCAAATAGGCAGAAGTCCCTTGGGGCACAGCATGGAGTTACAGAAATGGCTGGGGGTCAGGCCAGGGAAGCAGAACTAATCAAGGATCTTCTTTCTTGATTCCATTCTCAAAAAACAGGTTTGCGGAATATGGCTGCATCCTGGAGATCAGAAATGTTCAATTCTTTGCCGACGGCCGCTCAGTGGTTGATAGCATAGGCAAGAGGCGCTTCAAGGTGCTCCATCAGGGCCAGCGAGATGGCTACAATACAGCTGACATTGAATACATCGAAGACCAAAAGGTGAGGGTGGCTAGTGCCAAGAAGCCCAAAGCCAGCTATCCCTGTAACTTGGAATACACAGATGGTTGCAAAAGGATTTCTTAAAACTGTCAGGTGCCTTGGGATTTCTCACCAAATTGCTGCAGCAATATTGAATGCTGCTGATTGCTGTCCAATTGCAGAATGGCAGCGAGAGCGCCCATTGTCCTGGCTCTGTTTAGCTGCTGAGTTGCATTCATGCATAAGAAATGCTACCCCAGACCAACCCTGAGGCCCATTCAGCCTAGGTGTTAGGTCTGTGCCAGGGATACCAAGGAATGGATCCGGAGTGGGGCCTACACATGTGTATTTTATCTACTGGTTTATTTATATTTTTTAACTTTTGTCTTTTGAGATAATTGTAGATTCACACATGCATTTGTATCTTTAAATGCACAACCTAGCTAAGAGCTCTGCCCAATAATCCATCATCCCATAAGGCAGAAAGATGACACGTCCAGTTAATCCTTGGTTTTCTAAGCTAATGGGTGAAAGAAGAGGTAAATAATTCTGTGTTCATTTGTATTTACATTTGCTACATGTAGATTAATAAATATTTGATCAACGAATAAATGTATTTGACCAAGATAGTTACACAATGAGACATAGACACATTCCTGTCTCCCTTCCCAGTGAGCAACTGGAAAATAGACGTAGAAATGAGAAGGGCAGAGGCATAGACCAGCATGACCTAGTTTAACCACATGCCTCCACTCAGGCCAGTTCAAATCTCTGGTTTTCTATGTGTCTTGCTGTTTCAGCTAATCTACCAAACTGAGCCTTTCTCCTTCCTCCATGCTCAGCAGTATCTACACACTGGCGGGCACTGTGAAGCCAAGCAGTGCTTCACATCTCACACAGGAGAAAGCGACTCTGGGAGTGATGCGGAGGGTACAGAATGTTTCACTTTCACTTTGATATTTTCAGGTTCAGGGAGAGGATTGTGCTGAGCTCATGGGATTACATAACTGTGTCTATGAGCAAGCATCCTCATGGTTTCATTCGCTCAAATCATCCCTGAAGAATCGGATACTCAATCACTTTGGTCCAATGCCAGAGAAAGATGCTGATCCCCAGGTATATAAAAATGTCTGTTTATAATGGGTTGCTTCACCAGATGAGAGTGCCTAGGGTTTGTGATTAGATGGATATGTCGTTGCCATCCAGCAAATCAAGCACAGAGAGGAAGATGGATCCAATTTGATATTGTTTGGGTGGGCAGTGAGTATCATGGGTAAGACCAAAACGATCCCAAGTCAGAAGCGGGGTAACTAAAGCAGTAGGAACTTGGATGTAAGACAGGTTTTGAGAGATAAGTGAGATGAGAGAATGGGAATGTAGGTACCACTAACAGAAGAATGTTCCATGGGAGTCCAGATTCACACCATGGGAATGTTAGGGTGACAAGATAAATGGAAAGGCCAGGACTTAAGAGAAGGGTATACTGGGACCTAAAACCAAAGGCCGCTACTTCCAGGGAACTTCATAATCCTCTCCCCCATTACTACAGGAGCTAGGAGATAGGGCCAGCTGCCCTACAAGATTCCAACTGCAAGACCCCAGAAAATTTTCACACCCCAGTCCATCCTTGCTCAGCTCTACAAGTCTAGACCCTTGTTACTGTCCTCATCAGGGGTGAACAGATCCTGAGTAAACTGACCCCATCTTTAAATTTATCCTTGGCTGAGTTATACTAGAAATCAGTTCATTAGGTTCTACTGGATCAGTCTTCTTCCTGGGGGGAAAGGCCCATTTGTGAGATCAAGCTGTAGAACAAAAGCTCTCCAGGAAAATGGAGATGGTTCAGTTTCATCAAGCTTCGCTTACCTGGTGTAAATCACAGAATCCATTCAGGGGATTCCATTTCTGGGAATGCTTTCTCTCTAGGAAGACTGAAGATATCCTAACCACAGATTTCCTCACCACCATCTTTTCCCATACTCTGAGCTGGCAATCCTATATCATCTCTCCCTTGATTCTTGTGTTCATTCCCAACTCTGTCACAAAAGAAAAGTCTGAATATATATGTTCTAACTTCTTTGTCAAAAGACTGGTCCTGCTTACCTCTCTGGCAATAGGACCTTGGGTAAATCCCTTAGTCTTTCTCAGCTTTTCCCCTGTCTCTGACATGAGAGAGGTGAATGAAGAAGTCTCTAAAGCCCCCTCTTCCTCTTTCATTCTGAGGCTCTAAAACATCAGTCTATTCCTTAATGGGCTGAAATGTATTGCTTTCTCCAGACCACAAAGGTGGCTCCGTTTCCCCCATGCAAAGGCATCATGAATTTTGAAGGGAGAAAGGCCAGTTAGTGCATGGCAGTGACCCAGCTCCTGGCTCTGGGCCACTGTGATTCAGGACTTCAGCATAGCTCCGAGCAAGCTCATAATCAGGCTTAATGCCCCCTTCGCCTTCAGGGCAGCATTCTCCCCCAGTCAGGCAAAAGACAGAGATAGCAGTGGTTAACAGCTTCTTCCACAGGAGAAAACACACATGCCACGGTGTGATTCATAAGAGCTTAATGATATAGAAAGCTGAAGTCTTGGGCTTCATTTCCTATTAGTTCTGTTATCATGTCGCTTTAGCAGTAGCAGCACCAGAAAAGAAACAAGCAAAAACCTAAACCCATGCAGTTTACTCCAGTCAATGCTGCAGCCCCAGTGGTGCCATGAAGCAGAATGTTCTAAGCCTCAAGAGGAGGTTTCTTAGAAACTGCCACAAATATTAACATCAGCTTAAATATCTTTGTTGATGATCCTAGGAAAGAAGTTTCAGAATATCAATCTAATATTTAGAACTGATCATAGGAGGGACAATATGTTGCCAACTACAGTGAGGGACAAAAAGAATCCAAACGAAGCTAGAAGCTCAGAAAAGCAAAGGGGACAGTGAGATTTGGGGAGAATCAGATGAACCAGTTTGGAGCCAAATAATGTCAGGTGTAGGTGGTTTGACCAGAATGTGATTTTCTCCATCCTACAACCAACTTTCTGAAAATTGTGGGCATAAAACTCATTACAGGCTTAGTAGGAAATAAGTCACCAATGTCTAGAATGTGTGCTGGGGAAGCTGCTTACAAACAGAATTTGGGGGAGGGATTTATGTGAGATGTGGCAGGTACATTTCTAATGTGAATGTGTTTTCTATTGGAATTTTTGCAAAGGGGTGTCGCTGTTCTTTGGGACTGTAAATCATAGCCTTTGGTTTCGGGGGAGAAGATAGATGTGGCCCTGTATAGTGACATGGTATATCTGGACTATTGTCTTCAGCCACATCAAGGAAATTGAAGGGAGTTAAGAGGCATGCAAAGCCTAAGACATCATGGGACTTGAAGGCCTGCATGTTAACTGTATCAGTCCAAAGAAGCTCAACAGAATCTTAGAAGTAGAAAGGACTGAGTGGTCGATATTCCAGCTTGTAAAATCACACTGGCTAGGAGTCATGGTGTCTCTGTTAAGATTTTGTTAGCTTTAACAAGTACCAAAAAATGCCTGCAGCTTAAACAAAACAGAAGGCCTAAGTCCTGAGGGCTAGGGCATTTCTATTCCATGGGAACATTCAGGGACCCAGGCTCCTTCATCACAAAGTTCTACCATCCTTAGAATGTTCCCCTCATGTTCTTGATTGAAGAAGGCTGATCCTCACCAAGCCCACATTCTAGCTAGTGGAAAGGGAGAGGAAGAGGAAGGTGGAGGGCATATGCTGCTTTCCCAGAGCATGACCCATAAGTTATACATATCACTTCCCTTTAGTATCATTACCCAAATCTTTGTCTCATAGCCTCACCTAGCTGCAAGGGAGGCTGAGAAATGTTGTCTTTTTTTTTCTGGCTGGCTATGTGCCTAGCTAAAATTAGGAGGAAATAGATATAGGGGCAATTAGCACTCTACCACACACAGAAGCAGTTCTAACTGGGATATTTACCTTGTGCATTTGGAAGTCTGCAGAATGGTATTGCTTGCATGGGAATAGGATGACCCCATTGTGTTTCTCTGTTGCAGATTAATCCAAACGGCCCAGCCTGGTGCTGGTGGACATTAGCAGTTCTTCCCTTGGAAAGCCGAGCTCAGCTCCCGTTCCTAGCAATGAGGTCCTTAAAGGATAGACTGAATGGTATTCGGCGAGTCCTGGCCTTTATATCCCGAAATCAAAACTAGTGAGAGTGGATTGGTGAAAGGAGCTCCCACCCTCCCCACTACCCTGTGGGGGAGTCTTCTTGTAAATACATCTAATTGCAATAACATCTTAACAGAAGAGGGTATCAAACAGAGGCATTAGCCTGCTGTTGATCACAGAGAGAAATTGAGTAGAAAGACCAAAAGAATGTGACCTGTTTGAAACTTTCTGTCTTAAGATGCTTGACATGCTGCACAACTACATAAACAGCAGAGGTGTTTAAGAGCCCAGAAAAAAATTTTTGATTTTATCATAAAATGTTCTGAAGGTTTGGTTTTGCTTTAATTTTCTTTCATCCACCAATGACCATGTGGTTCAAATGTGAAGCAAAGATACTAATCATGTTGCTGCATTATTTCACTGACTTGAGGTCTCATTCCAAATGGTTCAGGTTTTATGGAGCATTGTGTAAAATAATATTCATACTTCTTTCTGTTCTAATAATTTATTTTTTGCACTACTGTATCCTTTTTTTCTACATGTATGTTTGTAACTATTTAAGTGCACATTGCTGAAAAGTCCATTGCTTTATTTATTGATGTGGTTTACCGTGTACCTAGGGGGAAATAATAATACTAGAAACATGCAATTTTTGCTTTCATCATTTCTAACTACATTGGTCCCAGTTCTTGGACCATTTGTGTACCTAGCCAAGTAGATGTTTGAAAGAAGTTCAGAATGATGCTAAGATCATCTGTCTTCACAGATTCCACTTTTTTCAGTTTGAATTAAACTGTAAAATACTTAAGGGATTTGTCGTAGATTATGGTATGTGCCAGGGTAAAGTAAAATAATCCATTTTCTGTGTAATACAGAACTAGGCTGAAAGAATTACTTTTCTGGAATGAAGAGATGAGTCAGAGGAGTGTCTCTTACTACAATCTACTATAAGCATTTATTTCAGCCATCTAATTATAAGTGTATCTAATTTATCCCCAGTGCAGTTGAGGATGGAATTTTAGTGAGGATCATAATTAACCCTACAGAGGGAATGGCTTTCCTTTGGGCATATCCTAGCCATACCCAACTAGCCTCTGTACCGCACCTCTTCTCAGGGTTCTGAGGATCAAGACATGGGCTAGCATGTGAGGAAACACTTAATGAGGGACTGTTTGTTATTAAAAGTATGAAGAAGCCAGATAGGGTAGAACCCTTTACAAATCTTTTTAAAAGGAACCAGATAATTAATCCACTATTTAATCTAAGCACTGCCTTTCCTCCTAGTTGCAATGGTCCAAGATTTCAATGTAGCGGGGAGATGAGAGGGTGAGGAGGTAAGAGTAAGTAAGCCCTTTTAGGGCTTGTTTAGTGCTGGTTTGAATCCTTCAGTGGCAGGAGAACCTAAAAAGTGTCATGAGTATGGGAGTGTTACAATGGCAGAGCGAAAAGATTAGAGCAGGGAATAAGTGAATTGTGCCATTCATATCTTTATGCAAATTAATCCCCATGTGATTTTTGGACAGCTGCAGTGCGTTATCCACTCACAGCCCATCCACTCTGGCAAGGTAATAGGGTAATGCTTCATGCAATCAGTTTTACTTCCACCACCACCTGTGGCCAGAAATAGGCAGGGGAGAATGAGATGATCCAGACAATGAAAAAGAGATTCATGTAAGCAGAAACCAAATGGTCTTTTCTGCATTTGCCTAATGGACGCTGTGTTGTCAGAGCATTGTGTTACCAGGTTTGATGTTTGGAGCCAGACTGGGGAGGTGAGGAATGGAAGTAGATGGAAGGGTAGGCATAGTTTCTGCCCAAGCAAACTCTACAAGGCTCAGGCAGCAGGAAATTAAAGGCTCCTGCCTCCCACCTGGTGCCCAACTCAATGGTCATAGCACAGTCCTAGTGGAATAGTTTCCTATTATCTAGTGTAAGTACGGCAAAGAAAAGGGTCATATGCTTCTCTGCTTACTAGATCTGTCACTTTTGGCAAGCAATTTAACTTTTGCTGAGCCCCAGTTTCCTCTTCTATGAAATGGGTAATGATAATTCTGCATGTAGGGTTGTTATGAACATTAAATGAGGTAACATGTAAATCACTTAGCACAATGTCTTGCACCTAGGAGACAGTCAACAAATAATAGCTATTATTAGATTAGTCATAGTTACAGAATATCATCAGGGACCTATATTTGCATAAAATACTGCCTTTACACAAAATACTCACTTGAAACCCCTTTAAATTTAGTTGGGGGAATCCATACCACTGAATTTTGGACCATAATTTGATGATTCCTCTTGGGGTTAAGTCTATTTGGGAAAGTGAAAAGACTGGAGAACAAATGAAGGTTAGAGGTAGGGACCAATCCTATGCCAGAAAAAATTTTCCCATTTAAATAAGGGGTAAAAAATATTGTTGCTCAGAGGTCTAGAATTTCTTTTTTTTTTTATTTCAGCATATTATGGGGGTACAGATGTTTATGTTACGTATGTTGCCCTTGCCTCCCCCCAACCAAGTCCAAGCTTCAAGCGCGTCCATCCCCCGGGTGGTGCGCATCACACTCTTTGTGTATGTGAATGGAAGCCTTAAGTTCTAGCTCCATTAGAATAACCAGTTCATCACTCCCTGTTCTCCAAAATATATTGAGAATCTTTCCCATGCCAGGATGATTAGATTTTACAATCTATGATATTTATGCTTGGTTCGTGGTATTCCTTTATGCTGCCCAAAGTAACAGATTCAACAAAAATGTATTGAGAACCTACCATGTAGCAGGTATTGAGCCAGATGATCTCACATACCTGAGCTCACCAAATCATTTATCTTCCACATGACCCATATTATAGTTGAGAAAACTGAGGCTTCACAATGTTAAATACTTTACCCATGTAACATAGGTAGCCAGTAAGTGGCCAAGCTTGGTTTTGAACCCATTACTTTGCAGATTTATAGCATTTGAAATAGTTTGTATTACACATAATTTTATTAAACAAGCATGGCAACCAGATCACTGAATCACCTTAGAAGCTTACAATGGGAAGTCATAGATTAAGTTGCCTAACACATCTCTACTTAATTTAAGTAGAAAAGGAAGTTTGATTTATTTTTTTAAAGTATTCTTTTTTTTTAACCTCAATCCTGTTCCTTCTATAGGAAGTTTGATTTCTTAATAAAATTCCATATCATACAGTGCTTCACTTTGATAAGTGAGTACCTAACTCCAGCAAATGTAGATCTTGGCTGGGCAGAATTGCACTTTAGTAGCCTAGATACACATTTAGGTCATTTTATGATAAGCTTTTGTTTCAGTAGTGGTGGGAGGCGGGATGCAAGGCTAAACCAGCTTTCCTTGGGACGTACTTGGACTTGACCATTTCTGTCACTTGGAAATTGGCTTTGCTGTAGCTTGGGAATGAAGAGTTTACATAGGAAAGACATAATGTTAAATCTAGGCCAGAAGGACAAGACTTCCCCCTTGGTAGATGGTGCCACTTATTTGGTCAGTTTTCCTGTCTATTGTGACACCCAGTCTTTTCCTAGTAGGTTATTTTTTGTCTGTCCGTGTGCGTATGCGTGTACATATATATATATATATATATATATATACACACACACATACGTACATATACTAGGTAGCAAGCAGACATTATGCCTTTCTGCTTTGTACTGTACTACTGCTGCTAGCAAATAACCAGCAAAATGTAGAAAATGAAAAACAAACTAATTTTCTGTAGACAACTTGGAGAAGAGAATGCTTGCCCCTGACTTAGGGGGGCAGAGAATTGACTATTTCAACAGTTTGCCTTTTCCTAAGGCTGACTGCTTCTAGCCCAGTGCTGCATTGGCAGCAATGGGCAAGCCAAGTCATTGCGCATGTGGCGCTTCCAGCTCTGCCTTTGGAGCTGGCCTGGGCTCAGATAATCCCCTGTGACTGGCCCTTGGAACAGTAGAGCTCCTGAGGCCAGTTCACAGCACCCAGAGGTCTCTTTCTGTCAACAGATTGCACACTGTTGATGGACTGCAATCCATCGGGGATTGTGTTCCCCACACCAACTCCATTTCCAAGATGAGAGTTTTATTCAGGGACTCATTTCTTGAGTTCCCAACATGTTGACTTTGCATCCATTTCCACTCACCAAGGCAGAATCATAGCAGAGGTGTGTGACAAAGATGCAAATGAAAGGCAGCCCAACCAATGGAAAAGTGTGGGTCTTTAGCAGTCTTGGGCTTAAGGAATGAGATTTTGATATATGATTGAAGACAGTTCTGAAAAGCAGCCAGGTGCATGGGCTGCAATCTGTGCCCCTTCCCGAGTGCAGAGAGAAGGAAGGGAAAGGAGCCATGTAAAATGTATGCATTCAATTCCTCTTAGAATGATAGCTCCCGCTTATTACACTGTTCAACTATCTAATAATCTGGATTATGCACATCCAGAGGTGAGATGAAGAAATTTTCACTTACAAATGGGTATTTACAAACATGCTAAGTTAACCTCCAGAGAGAAGTGCCTGTAATCTCTGTTCCTGGTATCACTTTATAGCTTTTGCTTCATGATTCTGTAGCCATTTAAAATGTTTTCGCAGCAAACATGATTAACGGAAGTTTACAAAGCAACACTGTAGCTTATATATAACTTTAAAAGTTGATTAACATTTATCTATTGTTAAAGCAACAACAATAAGCAACAACGAAATAAAAGGAGAGCAAATAGGTCAATGTGACACTGTAGGCTTATCTTAGATAAACTAGTTCCATCATTTTCTGCAGTTCTCAATAATGCCAGGATTAAAATATCAAGCAAGCCACTCAACAGTGGCAAACGTGTATGTGTGTTTGTTTTCCATTCGTTTGTTAAGCGGCCATTTTACTCTTGCACTGTAATGATCTGAAGGGAAATTAAGATAATGCTCCCCACCCCATACTGCTATTCAACTACCTCTATATGCTTGATTTCTTTTTAGGGTTGCCCTTCCTCCAAATCTGTACAAAAAAAGTTTCAGCTCATCTATGTTGTAATAACAATGTGATATAGACAGTCTCTGTGAAAGTTGTTTGTTCATTAAAAAAAAAATGTTTCCTATTGTCTCATTTTGTATCTGACAGAACCGAACTCCTACCTTAGGAAAAAGATTATCTAACTAGCTTCAGTATCACTTTGGTAGAAGCTGAATAGAGAGGAAAGCTACCGGAACATCTATTTTGTTCTTGTTCCTGTTGGTTGTGACCAGAAGACGTTTAAGGAAGTATACCTGCACTGAGGCAGCAAACTCCTCTGTATGTGACAGTGAGACAGGTGTGAACTGATTCATGGGACTTATGTGTTCTGAAAAACTGGCCATAAATTAAGTATTTAAGAAATGTACCAGAAAAGCTTGTCAAAGAATTATGTTGAAGGATTTTGTCAATAATCTGCCCCTAGTTTATTTATAAATCCAAACATTTACATATTGGATTTGCTTAAAGCAGAACACACTACCTACTGTTTTCTTTGGCATTATAAAATGTTCATGAAAGCAAATTACATGTTTTTATTTTAATTGAATAGTTTATCAACAAGAGGCCAAAGTTAAGGCCAATTCTACCAATGTTCCTGTTAATTGAGACAATGAGCGATGTTGACCAAGCTGACCCCAGCAAGAGAGCTTCAGCAACATCCCATCTCTTTACTGATTTTAGTCTTGTACCATGGAGTACTGAGGATAAAAGGACATAGGAATGAGACAAAAGTGAAATGATAGAAAATTCCACTTGGGCTTGTCCTTGTTCTGTGTGATAGGCTCTTTGGGGTAATTGAAAAAGAACCAGAACTCCTGCCCAGCTAGGCCCCAGAGGGAATGCGTGACTGACTCCATTGGGCTTTGGCCTTCTGTGCCTAGTCTGCCACTCTGTGGTTCTCATGAGATGGAGTATACTTAAGCCAGAGGCCCAAGCTGGTCTTTCCAAGACAGTCCTTCTGCCCAGAATGCCTGCACAACTTTCTGGAGAACTGGATTGGACCATCTATAAAAAGAAGGTCCTGTTTGCAGTTCCCCAGGCCTTGAGTAGAACCAATGCCAAGACTTTCTGCTGCTTCTTTTCTGGGCTCCATTCTGGCTCCTTTGAGTTCTCCAGGGCCAATGATGCCTCCCTAGAAGGTACTCCCAGGGGCAAAATGAGATATGAGCAAAAGAAGGGAAGGAAAAATGCCCTAGAAGTCTAAACTTTCCCTTCTTCCCTTATGTTTTATGATTTCTTCACTCCTAGGAGGGCCTCGTATCAATATTCTCATATTGATTTCTTCCAGGTAATGCAGAAACTTCCTAGCCAGACTTGTCCGTAGTCAGCCTAATGTATTAATAGAGGTATGTCCTGGTTAAGGCAGAGAAATGCAGGCTCAGAGGAGCCCTGCCTCTATATTTCTGAGCCCCCTTCTCCCACTCTCTTATTCCGGTTTGTGTTGCTATAAAGGAATACCCAAGGCTGGGTAATTTAAAAAAGAAAAGAGGTTTATTTGGCTCACGGTTCTGCAGGCTGTTCAAAAAGCATGGCGCCAGCGTCTGCTTCTGGTGAGGGCTTCAGGGAGCTTCTAATCAAGGCGGAAGGTGAAGGGGGAGCAGATGTGTTACATGGTGAGAGAAGGAGCAAGAGAGAGAGAGGCAGGGGTACCCAGGCCCTTTTAAACAACCAGCTCTCTCGTGAACTAATGAATTGAGAACTCTCCCTAATTTATTGTGGGGAGGGCATGAAGCCATTCATGAGGGATCCACTCCCCCATGACCCAAACACCTCCCACCAGGCCCCCATTCAACTCCACATTTTAACATGAGATTTGGAGGGGCCAAGTATCTAAACCATAACATCCACTCTTTCCAGTTTTTAGTTATTGACTTTTCCATTTCAACCTATACTCACATTGACTGGCCATCTATATTTCCCATCCACTTATACACATATATTAGCAAATGCCATTGTTACATTACAAAGCTCTGAAAAAACCCTCTTCTCCATTTATTGAAGTGCAGCCCCCAAATTGCACCCCCTTGCAGAATACTGCCTACCTTCCAGTAAGTCAATATCAACCACTTCGGGATACTACAAGTGCAGGAAAATTGTCCCGAAATAGCCTACTTGCCCTAAATCCAGTTTTGCTATAAAAATCTTGCTTCTCTTGGATTTTATATATAGGTGCATTATGGGGATATTCAACACAATCATGGGAGCAGGGGAGATCACTGCCCCTTTAGCTCATCAGGATGTTTGTTTCTACTCCCAGAAGATAATTCTACATTCTCAGGACCATGGGTTCCTTTTACAAGCCCAATGAACACTTTCCTAAGAGGACCAATGGTTAGGGTTGGGGGAGCATTATGTCCACAAATGGAATTAAGCCCTTCTGCATAGGCAGTCTACAATGATGAGTTCTCATTGGAGGGAGAGGAGGATGGGGGGAGAGAAGAAGGAAGTTAGGAAAAGAGGGAGGAATAGAGGGAGAGAAGGGTTTTTGAAATGGCTAATCATGAAAGCTACCTTTTCATCTCCTGGGCAGAACTTCATACATCTTCTTCCCATATAGACAATGGACTTGATCTTCCATCCCGATGGGGATTGGGGATGCCACTTACACCCAAACTAAGATTGCAGACACAGCTTCAAGAGACATGAGTCATGTTCTTGCACCCTTAGGCTGATCCCAGAAAGGACAGAGAGTGTACCAGGAGCCCCTTGTTGAATTGGTCACTGATCCAAAGGCCAAGGCAATGTCCACTGAGTGTTCACTACATGCCAGGTTTTTTCCTATGATTTTTAACATTGTTTCTCATCAGAACGTCACTATAATCTGTAAAGTAGATCGATAGTCCCATGTAATAGGTGAGTCAACAGGGTGGTTATGTTACTTGTCTATGACCATATTGATTAAAACCTGGGCCAGAGTCCATGCTGATTCCAGAGCCCACATCCTTAACTACTATTTTGAGCTGCCCACCATGCAGCGCCACAGACCCAGGAGAACAACTTAGCTTACAGATGCCTGGTAGAGAACTTCCAGTAATGATAATAGCAAAACAACAGTAACCATTTATTGAATGTTAACTATGTGCTGGGCACTGTGCTAAGCATTATCTTATTTATTTAGTCCTGAGATAGGTGTTGTTATTACCCAGCTTTTACAAAAAGGGACATCGCAGCTCAGAAAAATAAAGTGACTTATTCAAGGTCACGCAGCTAGGAAGCAGGGAGGCTGGGCTTGGGATCAAGGCTGTACATTCCCCAGCTATTGTCCTTACTCCGTGAATTAGACTGCCTTTCATGAAGCCTGCCACTCTCCTTACTTCTTGGGCCTTGATTCCTCTGTCCTAGCATATTCTTTCAAATTCTAGTCCCCCAAAGACCTGCCCCCTCTCCTGTCTTTGGAGCCCTCCTCCATGAAGGCCTCTTTCCCTAATGACTGCAAACTCAGGGGTCCCATGATTGTCAACACAGCTTGCCCAGCTTGCTCGTCTCCCTACCCACCTCTCTGGCTGCTTTGAATATTCTTGCACCAAAGAAAAAATGGGAGTATAGATTTGGAGATTCAGAAGGCAAAATAAAGGAGAAATGTTAAAAGCTGCAACTCCATAGTTCTAGAGTCATATATCCCAGAGCTGGAAGAGGCCTTAAGAAATCATTTGGCCCAGCTAAATTTCCTGCTTTCAGCCAGTATTTTGCAGATAAGAGAATTGTGGTGGCGTGACAGTGTTCAAGCTCATTCTATGAGTTAGTGGCCAAAATGCGACAAAAGCCTAAAATTTGGTACACACTCAACACGCTACGGGAAGCTCACGGCTACCCCTCCTCTCCTCATGAGTGTTCTCATGTGGCTTCTTGAAGATGGAGCTTTTATTGGAAAGAACAAAGAATTTTTTTTAAAGCATCTACAGCCTATTTGGAAAGGCCCCTTTGGGTACTGTTCTCTCTCTGACCGCCCCCCTCCACCTTCTCTTTAGATTGCTTTTCCGTTCTACGAGTTTTTCTCTCACACAACCTGCTGCTTGGGAGCAACCTCCACCCCACTCACAGAAGTTTGGGCTCCATGAGTCTGTGGCAGGCTGCTTTAGGCTGATCAAGAGGAGTCCTTGAGCATCATGCCTGCCAGCTCGGGCACCCCCACCCCTGGTCATTCAGGTGATCATGGAGGGAGTTGGAATCACTATCCCAGCTAAAAATAAAATCACATTTTGGGATCGTGGTCCAGTGCAGAAGGCCCTTCAACTCACAATGCTTTCCACTGCATTCATTCATTCATCCATCAAATATTAGTCAGCAAAGTAAAGTGGCTGAGAACACGGACTCTAGAGTTTAGGTTAGAATCTTGCTCCCACAACTTACTACCTATGTGGCCTTAAAGAAATCACTTACCATCTCTGTGTCTCAGTTGCCACATCTGTAAAATGATGGTAATAATAGTATCTACCTCACAGGGTTGTTGCAAGGATTAAACGAGATGATGCTTATTGAGCTCTGGCTCAGAGAGAGCATTCAAAGAGTGCTAGCCTAGCTACAATCATTAATTACCTTGTAAATCCCAGGCTTCCTCTCACAATTTTGATCTGACTAAATATGGCCCTCTGTGGCAGACCATCAAAACACATTCAGCCTTGCTTTTCAAAGAACAGATCATCAAAATATTTCCTATAATTTTTCCACCTGAAATAGACACATATTATCTTGTTTAATGGGAAGACAAGAAATATTAATAAGAGATTTGGGGGCTGGTTGGTAGGTGCAATGATCCCATCAAGAATATGGTGTGTTTCTATGTTTCCTGAACATTTTTAAAGTCCCATAATGAAGCAGCTTCACAAAGAAAAGAAGGTAATCAATCCGGTCCTTCCCCCTGGAGGCCAGATGCCTGAAAGAGAGGGTTTTTTGGTTGACCACCAGCTCTACAGGGCTATAAATCCATAGATGAAGGAATTTTTAAAGTGGTAAAAGGGAATTCTAGTGCTCATGCCTACCTCAAGGTTCAAATATGAGGATGTTCACCTATAGGAATTGCTGGGCAAATAGAGTCTCAGCTACAGTGGTAGTTCTTAGTCTAGGCCCTACAAGGGCATTAACAGTTCCAAGTCACTCATTTATTAACGGAACAAACGTTTGCAGGACACATATCAGATGCTAGGCATTGGGCTACAGAGAGGAATACAACACTGTCCTGGCCCTTGAGAGGCTCACAGCCTAGGGAAGAAAACACAGACCCATCCATTTGCACAGAGCATGGTGGTAGCTCAAAGAAAAGGCACCTAATCTTGCTTGGGGAGGTGTTTAGGGAAGGCTTTGGGGAGGAGTCAATGCAGGAGCTGAATCCAGAATGAGATGTTTTCTAGATGAGAGAATAGAGAGAGGCTGAAGAATATTCCAGGCAGAAGGAACAACTCATGAGAAAAATCTGGCGGTCCATGGAGAGAATTGACCAGTCATGTGGAACACTGTGAACCGTTCAACCTGGTAGAGCACAGGGCTTAAGGCATGGCAGTTCCTGATAGGGAAGCAGGGCCCAGTTTCTCACAGTTTTGTTTATTCTGATTAAAACCACACCAGCTGGCCTTCAAGGAGATCTATGCAGCAGGCTTTTGGGTGCGTGGGAAGAGGGTTGCCCTCAAGAGCCCAGATTGCTGGCGAAGTCAGGGGTCATTGGGTAACCGCCATGGGAGTCCTCTTGGCACAACCTAATGCCTGGTCCTGAGCTCAGGAATCCCTGAGGGTTTGGAGCAGAGGAAGAAAAGTGGCGATATGGACATTTTTTGAGGAGTGATCGGAGCATTCAGAAATGGAGAGACTCGGTGTAGAGAGAGGAAAGCAAAGAGTTGGCAAGACTGGAGTAGAGGGATGTGATTTATCAACCTGGAGGCAATGGGCCCAGATGAATCTCCTCACCTTCAGCAACGAAACACCAACCAGGGCTCTGGCCATGGTAAGTTGGAGCTGGCTCATATTGGCTCACTAGAACAATAGCTAAGATTTCAAAAATTTTGCAAGCCAGTTCTTAAATACAACCATAATTTAAAAATAGGTTATGTATATTCTGGTTTCTTTTCAGATAGTATAAATCTTTCACCTTTTAAAAATAAGTTATATAAACTTACAATCAAATTACATTAAAAACAAAATAAATACTGAAAACTTATCATTCCTAATTATTGTACCACTTTTAATGTTATCTATGCACTCAAAGTTTTAGGTATGTTACATCTATGTGGTGGGAGTACTACAGAATGGTGTGTTACTGAGCATGTCTTCCCAAGTCCATGTTCAAGGATGTCAGGTTGGTAAGCTGAAATCAGACATAATGGGAGTATTTCCATCACACTAGAAATGTGGGCACTCCTCACAGAGAACTGGTTATTACACTTTTACCAGCACACCTCTGGCTTTGGGTCTGTTTCCTTTCTCTGTTTTTAAGCTTACCTCCAATGTCAATAGCTGTTTTCAGGAAAAAGAAATCCTGGCAACTAATTCACATGGACATGTAAAGTGCTAGAAGTCCAGATTTCTGATTTTGATTTTTAGATAATTGCACTTTAACGGAGAACTTTTGGAGACACCATCCATGATGGTATGATTGAAGGAGATGCTATTGAAATGCAAATAATAGACAACAATCTCCTATGCTTTTGTTTAAGGTCATGCCTCCAACTTACCCCCTTCAAACCACAAGATTGAAACTATTACCCTGCCTAGGATTTTGGTGGAATTAAGCAGTTGAGTTCCTTATCATTCATGCCACTAAGGTTATGACAAAATGGAGTTACAGGCCCGCAGCCCAAGAACTGCCAGCTAGAGAGATTTCCTTTCACCACCAGTGCATAAGGGTAAATAGTGATGATAATAATAATAGCAACAGCGACTAATATTAAAATATAATGAGAGCTTACTATATACCAGGCAAAGTGCTCTTTAACACAACAGTCCTATAAGGCAAGTACTACTATTATTCCCATTTTATAGAAGGAAAAACCAAGGCTCAGAGAGGTTAAGGAACTTGCTCAAAGGCATAGAGCAATCAAGCAGTGGAGAGGGATCTGAACACAGGCAATCTGCTTCTAGAATGCTCATTCGTCGCCATGTTAGGGAGCTTTCTCCCATCAAAGCCATCCTCATGGCTCTTCCCATAGTTTGGCCCAGGTTCATTGCTGCTCTCTCTGATCAGCCTGTTACCTCTCACTGTCCACTGTGGACCAGCACACCTGGGGGCTCGTTAGATCGCTGAACTTGACTGTTAAGTGAGAAAATTGCGGAAGATGAGAAAGTCCCAGACCATTTTCATTTTATGATTTTTCCAATGTATTATTAATAAAACAAACAAACTAACAAATAACAAATGAGGAAATGTCAAAGATAAGGTTAGAAAGTTTGTGGAAACACATTCACAAAACACAGAGTGGTTTAATGCTATATAAATTTGCTATTTGCAAGATAAATGAGGAGTTGTTCGATGGGGATAATTTCAATTTTGCAAGATGAAAAAGTTCTAGAGATCTGTTGCATGACAATGTGAATATATTTATAGTTAATGCTACTGAACTGTACACTTAAAGATGGCTAAGATGGCAAATTTTATATGTGGTTTTTACCACAATTAAAAAAAAAATCTTTTTATGGGTGTATGAAAAAAGAAAAAAAAACGAGGAAATGTCAAAGATAAGGTTGCAAAATTTGTGGTAACACATTTGCACATTTAATTACAGAGCAGTTTAATATAGTATAATTTTGCTATTTGCAAGATAAATCCAGGATTTATATACGAATTAATTTGTACTGCATTATATGCATTGTGGTCTGGAAGTGAAACGCAAGTTTAAAGTTGTATAATGAATGTTGTCTTTGTCCAGTCCTGTGCACGAATCTCTGTGAATGTATGAAGAGTAACCTTTTTGTGAGATGACCTCAAACATGGAGGCCCTTCATGAATGTAAAGCCTTGATTGAATGGCTTTCCCAGCTGCTCCTGCCACAGGGCTTCTTGCAGTAGAGGGCCTCTCATGAGTACTGTCTGCTGCACTTGGCTTCACAGCTCTGATTCTCACTGTAGCCTGTAGAGGCGCACCACAAGCATGAAAGTCCTTCCAGGCAAAGACAACCATTATCGTTTTAGTTGCCTTCTAAGTCTTGACTTTTTGGTCACCTAGTTTCATCATCCTTCCATTGCTGTATCTCAGTGGTTATCACCACACACGTGAAACACTATATTTGCTCTTCAGAAAAAGACACCACATACACATGTGCGCGTGCACACACACACAATTTTGCATGCACTTTACTACATAAAGTTCACAGACCTCTACTGAATCAATGAGCCCACTTCTGTACTTTCTGTATAAGACTTTTTACACACTAAAGTCCATAATCCTTAACAGGAGGTTCTAAGCCATAATTATTTCACACTACCAAGGTTGCATTAACATGAGAGTCCATAATATTTCAGTGATTTGCTGGTGGTTCCGCCTATCAGGACAACATGCTAAATTTGGACTTGTCCCAAACTCCCAACTTTCCCAGTCTGATAAGGTTGGGGCCTGCCCCACACTCCCCTTCTGACTTGGTCTCCCAGGCATGCTGGCTATTTGACTTCAGCCTAGAATTGACCCAGCTATCAAGGAAATATAAATATTCATTTAATCTTTCTTGGGCCAGTGACAGTCTATGTAAAATCTCTCTCTCTCTCTCTCTCTGTCCATATATGTGTGTGTGTGTGTGTATGTCGTTCTGCCTTTAAGAAACTGCTAAAAGTCATGTATATGGGCAGCTATACTGGGGGGGCTTTTAGACCACGTAACCCTATTTGCTTTCTGGCTTCTAATCCGGGCCCTTCTTGGGAATAGTCTTTCCCTAACTCTAGAGTCTAGACTGAAACCAATTGGACATTCACTTTCTGTCTTTTCTTCCCCCTGTTTTATTCATCTGGTAGTTTCTGTCCTGGCCTCCTCACACTTGAGCTTCCCCATCATGGATCCATAATCATATTTCTATCATGCAACGATGGTTGCATCAAGATGGAGTTCCTGGTTCAGTGCTCACAGTGCTAACGGGGCCTTTAAATAAATTCATTTTCTCCTTTGCTCCCTCTGCTCTTATTTTCTTGAGCCTTGTGTTACACTATTGTGTTCTTTTGGTCCAAGCTCCCTCTCCCACGCTCCGCTGCTGCAATAAGCTTTGAACATTATGTGCCTGGTCATTCTCTGCCTGGCCCAGCTGATGGATCTCAGAATCTCCCATCAATGGCCTTTGTCTTAGTCTCCTAATGAGTTTCTTACGGCTTCCCACGATACAGTGCATTTTGATTACAGTTCTTATAGATTTCTGCTTTGCAAATAATAAAAACAAACAAAACTCCCACAACTCAGGAAGCCATGTTGATATAGTTTTTAAAAGCCTAGTGCTGGTTATCCTTCTATCCTCCATTGGCTTTTACCATTCAAAAGCCCTCCCTTGCCAGGAGTAGCATTATACCTCTCCCTACCTCTCCCATCCCTTAGCTGTGCGGCTAAAGGTTAGAACATTCTGCCTATCTGGCTAAAGAAAAGAGGTGATCAGATTGAGCCTGGAGATGTATATGCAGGGGCTCATAAACAAAACAACCTCATCTCACTCTTTTCAAGCAGAGCTTTACCTAGGACACTTCTACTAACAGCCATCTATCGGGGAAAAATGAATGGCCATCAATTCACAAAACAGGATTATGGAAATTTGCAAAATGAGAGCTAGATAGAGAAAGTCTTGGGTTTACACTCCTCAGTGACCTAGAAGTACATTGGAGAAACAAAATAGTGTATTTCTGATAATGAAAACATGACATTTGTATCCAGCCTTTTTTAGATTAACAGTGGCACATATACACTGTGATCTTTTTAAGGACAGCAGGACCAAATTCTGAATCATTTTCTCCTGAGTGTAACTTGAGGAACATGATAGTCAAATGTTACTAGGTATTTCCACCCATCTGGTTCTCAGGTCATGAATTGATACTTATACAGGAACTATCTGACATTAGATGGACCAATTTGAGGTACAGTAGGTCATCTGGAAGAATATCAGATCAGGAGGTTTAAGAACTGCAGATGTTTTAATTTAGGTAAGTGCAGCCACAAGGCATGCTAGAACAGTAATAGAGAACTGGTAGGGAAGAAAACTAGCTGGTGTTAGATAAAATTGTGGGAGGGAGGATAGCCTGGTTTGCCCTTTGAAGGGTGGAGGGATTGGAGTAGTGAGCCATCTGAGACGAGCAGTGCCCAAGGCAGGGTGGCAAGCTCAGGGAAATAAACATTAGTCATTGTTATAGACCAAATTGTGTTCCCCCCAAACTCATATGTTAAATCCCTAACCCCTGGTACCTTAGAATGAATGAGACTATATTTGGATATAGATCCTTTAAAGAGGTTAAGTTAAAATGAGGCCATTAGTTTGAGCCCTAATCCAATTTGAATAGCGTCTTTATAAGAAGAGCAAGGGCCAAGTGAGGACATGGCAAGAAGGTGGTCATCCTCAAGTCAAGAAGAGAAGCCTCAGGAGAAACCAGGCCTGCTGATGCCTTGGACACCTTTGACATTCCAGAACTGTGAGAAAATAAATTTCTGTTGTTTAAACCATCTAGTCTGTGGTGTTTTGTTATGGCGGCTCCAGCAAATGAATATGTTTCCTCTTTTTGGCCTCCCATACTCTAAGCCCCCATTCCTATACTTGGGGAAGTCTCCATTGATGAGTGTTGGTGGGAGACAGAGCCTCCACAGCAGCAATAATAGTTGCCTCAAGATGGAGTTTCTGGTTCAGTGCTCACAGTGCTGATAGGGCCTTTAAATAAATTCATTTTCTCCCTAAATCCATCAGAGATGGCTTCTGCAGCTTATAATTAAGAATCCTGATTGCTCTTATTACTATGGTGCAGGTCTATATCTGTATCTTGGGAGTAACTCAACTTCAAACATTACTGGATGTCAGGGGCACTCGGAGTTGGATGGATGATGGCTTTGGGGTTCTCAGTAGTGAGCCAATTTTCTTTTCTTTTGAGACAGGGTCTTACTCTGTTGCCCAGACTAGAGTGCAGTGGCATGATTACAGCTCACTGTAGCCTCAAATTCCTGGGCTCAAGAGATCCTCCTGCCTCAGCCTCCTGAGTAGCAGGGACTACAGGAGCACACCACCATGCCTGCCTAATTTTTCTTATTTTTTTACAGGTGGGGGTCTTGCTATGTTGCCTGGACTAGTCTGGAACTCCTGGGCTCCAGCAATCCTCCACCTTCAGCCTCCCCAGTAGCTGGGATTACAGGCATGAGCCACCATGGGTGGCCTTACCTGACGTTTTTAAAATATGACTTCGGACTTGTCCAACTTCTGGTACCTCCACCTCTCCTTTGCCATATCTTGTCAATTCTCCAGTCTTCCCCACTCCATTCCAGCCTGTAGAGTCCAGGCATGACAATGAAGTCAGTCCTGTAGTACCAGCATATACAACTAAGGGATGATTCCCAGGTTATCTTTTCTCCTTTTCAAGACTCCAGTAGGATTATTTGATTGGAAATGTAAAAGTACAAAACAAAACAAAAAACTCAGGAGACATTGAATTTGTCTAAGCTAGAAGGATTTCAATCATTCCCCAGTGTGAAAGAGCACATTATACTTAAAATACATCCCCAATTCCTCATTGAATAGTTGATTCAACTTTTTCTTTATTTAACTTTTTATTAGGGGGAAAAACGGTCAGTAGAGCAAAGGTTTCTATAGCAACCTGGCAACCGCACCTCTTGTAACCTATGAAATCATTAAATTGAGAGGTGCAACTAGGTCAGAGGAGAGCTTTGTGGGAATTGGCTGACCAGTGGTTATATAATTGGGATAAGTAAAGGTCACAGCCCACTTGTCCAGGAAGAGGCAAGTAAGTATTTGAAAAGGCCTGAGGCTGCGTCACACTGCCCTATTGTAAGGGGGGCCTCCCCCTGGGGGTGAAGGGCTGGGAGTGTTTATGTTGTGCCTACGTATTCAGGATGAGGGGAGTGCAATAAAGAAAGAACAAAACCTGATAAGACAGAAAGCCTAAGGCTTGAGTTAGAAAAGTCTGGTGCTATCCAGACTAGGTGATCCCTGCTGCTCTGCCACCCTGGTCTCTTTTTGGGGGAGAGGCCCATTGTTATTCCCTTACAGCCAGCTGTACTTGGGATCAGAGCAAGCTGTGGACAAGAAAACATAGGAAGACCAGGATGGGCATGCTGGTGGGTACAAAAAATCCTTGGCTTGGGATTCTAAAGGTTTACCAAGGTTAAGAGGGCTAAGCTGCCCAGGAGACACAGTCCTTCCAGTCCTCATTCCCCCCCACCCCACAACCTATGACAACCACTGTAAATCCCCATTATGCCTACAGGTGGCAGGTAGAAAATTGGTGATGAATACAGTGACTGCTGGAAATGAATATCCACCATTATCTCAGCGACGCCTCTGCAAACCAGATGTAAATAGATTAATCAACCCACTTTCATTTAATGTGGGAATTGCAGAGCGTTATATAAGGCAACTACTTTATTTCGCACCTGCTGATGAGAACGGGGTTAACTTAGAAAAAAATTGTTTCCAATGAAGGAGAGAGAGATGCATTCTATTTTCTCAGCATCCTGTGGGAGGAAAGCCTGTCGCCTGAGCAACATCAATGCCATCACAGGGGCCAGAGTCCCTATTCTCACCAATCATGCGAATGCCGAGAGACCAGTCTGGGATGCTACCCAATTCCTGGACCCTGGAAATTGCTTGTTTGTCAACCTCCCTGGTGTCTCAGAATCCCCCTCTGCCCTCCCCATTCTCCAAACAGTACACCCAGGCACCTTATTCGTCACCTTTGATCACATTTGTCTGAAAGTAGGAGCGGAGGACTGAAGAATGCATAACTGTGGGGGAGTGGTGGTGAGAGAGGTCAGTCAGGGATAATAACCAGAGCTACAGCAGTCATGCGTTGGCTTGAATACTAAAGTCCAGGGTCATTTCCAGCTTTCTGAGTGACCTTCAGTCCTCTATGAGTCACAGCTGCAGCTGAGTCATAGGCAGGAGTAGAGAAGCTATGTTTTCTGCTTATAGGCCTCCTTCCTCATCTCCTCCCCTTATTCTTCCAAGTTAATTGAGGAAGAAGCTGTGTCTTCTATTATTATGACTTCTATGGCTTTGGAGTCATATAGATCCGTCATTTACCATCAGTAGATTGCTTCCTCTGTCTGAGGCTTAATTTCCTCATCTATAATGGGGGAATAAAATAGTACTTCACAGTATATCACAGGATTATTATGAAGTTTAAATTAGATAAATCATGTAAAGAATGTCTCAAAGTCCCTGTCACATAGTAAGTGCTCAAAGAGTATGAATCATTGTTAAATTATTTCCCCAAATGATTTTAGAAATGTAATTGGTTGATGGAATCCCAACATCTGGGAATCACTGCTGCATAGAGGTTAATAGAAGGTTATCTCCCACTGTAAATTACTAAATTGGCCTTTTGGTTTTAAAATCCACTTATTATGAGTTTGATTAGTGAGAACCATTTCCCCAGAACCTCATCACCCTGGAAGAGGCCATGATCCAATCTAATTTCTGCATCCTAAAAGCTAAGGACCAACCCTAAGCACACAATGACCCCATCAAAGGGCACATACCCCGAAAAGGTATACATGAAACAACACATGGACTTCTCTTTAAGCCTCCTTAGTGCTTGGTAAGGAGTGGGTGAATGCATTAACTACCTTCTGCTTGTTAGACTTCTGCTAGGGGGTGGCAGTATCCCAGGGTTCTTGGTGTTTATGCTAATGGAGTGGTTTGTCCAACCCATATAGAAAGATGATGCTGTTCGTCACTGTCAGTAGAACCTATCCTTTGGCCACCTGGGTGCCCCCTGGGTTTCCTGCACATTTGACCTTATAGGCATCTCTTGGATGCCCTGACATCATACTCAACCTGTGGAACTGACCACCCCTCAAATTGAAGACTCAAAATGTTTCCTACCAAATGTCTTTATTTCTTTATGTTTATTTTATTTTTAATTCATTTTTTTTTTCTTCAGAGAAAGGAGAGTCTGCAAGTGAGTTTCTATGAAGTGTGACTAAGTCTTTTCCACAACAGATTCGGAAAGCGAATTTCAAGGCAAGGTGTGCTTTTAATATCCCTCCAAATCAATAAGGACCAATTTGCTACATAGCTTTTCAATCCTGGATTGTTATTATAGGAAATCAACAGGCTTCCAGGCTCCAGAGGCAGCTTTTTCTTTTTTCCAGGAACAAAGCTTTCTTTTTTTTCATATAAACAAAGCTAAGGCAAGATCGGTGCAGATGTTTCTTTCCAGACACAGTCATCAAATAACTATTATGTGGGCACCTCTGAAGAACCCCTGTGTGTTCCAAATGCAGAGAAAAGAGGCACTTTGACGTCTACAATAAGGTGTGGACTTGTCAGCCTCATTGGGCACACTAATGACGCACTCACTGGCTATGCCAACCTCTTCCAATAGATTATTATAGGGCTCCTGCTCTACTCTAGCCCTCACGACAGACTACAGCTATGGGGAGAAATGTGCTGCAGTACTGGTGAGGAGCCTGTACTTTCCTTTGGTAATGTCATGGACATTTTCTTTTAATCCAATAATTTGTGGGAACACATTTCAGTTTCCTCACCTTTGGGGCAGTTGGAGGCAAACAAGGTGGGCTTTTCTGTAATAAGGGAGTTACAGAATTGTTGTGGAATGATATTTAACATTGAAAGGGCCCTTAGAAACTATCTAGTCTAATGTCCTCATTTTTAACAGGTGAACAAACTAAGGTCCAGAGAGATTTTGTCACTTACCCAAGGGCATTATGTTTATTTAGTGGCGTAATCAGAACTAGAATCCAGGACTCCTGACACCCATTTCAGTGCTCTTTCCAGGACAGCACAGGCTATTTTCCACTGTAATGGCATTTGTTTTATCTTAAGTAATAACAGCTAATACTCATTGACCACTCCCTGTGTGCCAGGAACTGTGCTAAGCACTTAAATTCATTGTTGTATTTAATCTACAAAACAATGCTAAGAGTTAGGAATTTTTATTTTCTCCACTTGATAGATGAAGGGATGGAGCTTTGGAGAGGTCAAGTGCCTGATCCAAGGTTACACATCACATCATCCAGCTCTTTTAATGTTTAATTTACTAAGCTGACCAATCCAATTCAAGAAGAAGAGTACTCAGACTAGAGGAGATATTAACCGGCATCTATAAGGCAGAATGTGAGAGTTCTGTGTACATTTGTTTATTTTAATCTGGAGAAGAGAATTTCCTGCGTTAACACTTACGAGTCTATATCTGGGAGAGTCATTCTCCCTTCTGAATGCTCTCACTAACATTCACCGCTACGTTTAGGAATAATAGGATGAGCCTTTACAAATGTGCACAAGTTGGAAGTAAAAGGTGGCAGGTGGAGACTGAAAAATTAACGTACTTATTGAATAGATATGGTATCCTGGGCTGTTTGGAAAGGATGCATCTATTTATTCCACTTGTCAATTCCAGCTATTCATAAATCTCCTCCCATTGATTTTTGGTAGAATAAATCCTCTTGAATAAAAGCCACTTGAGGTAATGGATCTATCTTCCATTTTTCCTGTCTCTTCCCCCTCCACAAGATTTCTTCATATGCATTTCCCACTCTCCTCCTCTGCAATTAAGAAGCCAAATAACCATAAAGCACCACTTTCAAGCAACTCATTTAATCCCACAAAGGACAGAAAAACACAAGAGAAAGCATGTAGAGGTTATGAGGACCTGTGTGGTTATTTAGCAAATACCTTCTTCAGTTTCCATTCAAATCACTTGGGTCTCTTTGACTTCCATGAGACTGTCTTAGTCTGTTTTCTCTTGCTATAGCAAAATACCACAGACTGGGTTATTTATAAGGAAAAGAAGTTTATTTAGCTCATAATTCTGGAGGCTGGGAAGTCCAAGAGCATGGCACTGGCATCTGGTAGGGGCCTTCTTGCTGCATCACCACATGACAGAAGAGCCAAAGAGAGCTTGGTTTTATAACAAAGCCACTCCCATGATAATGAACCCACTCCCTTGATAGTGACATTGATAAATTCATGAGGGAAGAACCCTCATTAATCCATTAATCCATTCATGAGGTCAGAAGGATTAAGTTTCCAACACATGAACCACTGGGGGACACATTCAAACCATAGCACTGTCCAACCATGCCATTATTCCCTGAAAGTACAGTTTGAACTAAAGGACAGAGTTGGTAATCTGGAGAGTTGGATTTTAGTCTTAGTAATCCTCTCAGAAGTTCAGTTCCCTCAAAGTTTAGTACCTACCTTTCCAGCATTCACAGTGATAATTAGACAGCATAGCTACGAAAATATGTGAGTGTACTTTGAAAAGTTGCAAGTTACACAAATGCAAGTTATCATCTGTGATGGCTAATTTTAACCTATAAATGCCATATATTGTATAATTTCATTTAATATAAAATGTCCAGAATGGGTAAATCCTTAGAGACAACAAGTAGATTAGTAGTTTCCTAGGCCTGGAGGTGGAGTGGTTGAGGGGGTGGGTAAAGGAGAATGGGTATTGATGGTTAATGCCTACATGTTTCTTTCAAGGGGTACAAAAATGTAAAATTAGATTTCACACTTGTTAAAAATGTTTTATTTAGGTCTTTTCTAATTTCTTTAAGCAATGTTTTGTAGAATATGTATGACTTCCCTACTGTACCACAAAACATTTAATTGTGTACTTTATTTTATTTTTATTTTTTTGATACAGAGTCTCACTCTGTTGCCTGGCTAGAGTGCTGTGGCATCACCTAGCTCACAGCAACCTCAAACTCCTGGGCTCAAGCGATCCTCCTGCCTCAGCCTCCTGAGTAGCTGGGACTACAGCCACCATGCCAGGCTAATTTTTTCTATTTTCAGTTGTCTGGCTAATTTCTTTTGATTTTTAGTAGAGATGGGGTCTCTCTCTTGCTGAGGCTGATCTCGAACTCCTGACCTTAAGAAATCCTCCCACCTCAGCCTTCCAGAATGCTAGGATTACAGGTGTGAGCCACCATGACCAGCCTAATTGTGCACTTTAAATTGGTGAATTGTATGATATGTGAATTATATCAATAAATATATCAAAAAATTTAAAAAGCCTTCCATGCCTCCTCCTGCTTGCCTTTTTCTTACTGATGTTCTTCATATATTCTAGGCTTCAGCCAAATCCCAGTAAACTCCATTCCCCAATTATCATCCACACTTTCCTGCCTTTGTATATTTGGTCAGTCTCAACTAATTCCCTCCTATTTATTCCTGTGGAAATCTCATCCATCCTCCATTTGTTAATGACCAGATATTCTAACTTGTAGTGCAGTTATTGGTCCTTGTCTTATGCCCATTACTAGGCTGGAATCCTCTGAGCTCACATAGTTCTTGTCTATTTTGCTACATTTCTGCAGCACCTAGTTGGTCAACAATTAGGAGCTGAAATGAATTCACCTTGAACTAAGGGGCCCCCCACAATAGGATTTTCCTCTAACCTTTTTAAACTTTGAAATGCTATGATTTTAAGTTATTGTAAACTTTCAAACTTCTGTTCTTAATCTTAGTCAATCCTTTAGCCTCGATAGTTTTTATAGCCATTCATCTCTGAACTCCTGCTGAGTTTTTAGCATTTTGTTAGCCATATGGTCATGGAATGCTGAGATTTCTGATCTTTCACTACTGTTTAATCAGTATATGTATGAAATTAAATATGTGAATATATACATATATTGCATGTACATATACATAAATATCTAAAAGTAAATATAAATAAATATATATTTAGAAAGAGAGACAATCTATTATGTGCCAGATATTGGGAGGATATCAAGACATAAAAAGCATAAAGATTTGAGAGTTCATGGCCTTTGCAGGTGGAGATGAAGGTGGTTGTTTACAGACACAATATACCATAGATTTCAAAGTGTACAGAGGAAGTAGCAGTACCTTGCAATGAGAGATTGAGAAGTGCCGGCCTTGCTCTCCTCAACCCACCTCCTCCCACCCCTACAGAGTATGTAAGTCTTTTTAACTGGCACAGTGTGTTTTGAGGCCATGTCTAATTTACAGACTGGCTTGCTTAATTTTCAACCATATTGCTTTTCAAGTGTCCTGTTCTCATCAAATATATAAGTTTCAGTTATTTTTTTCTTGATTATGTATTCACTTGCCCTTAAGTAAATTAATCTTGTTTGTTGACCTATTTTAGACTTTCTGTTGTCCCTTTTCTAAAATTTGAAAGCTAATATGTTGAAGCTTGTGATTTCTTAATTTAGAAGACATGATCTTTAGCCATTTAATCAAGTTACACCACATTTCATCAATAAGTTACAGAAATAGAAAATGCCCATTTTGTTATCACTGACTTCATCTGATCAGGCTTAAAAATGCTTTCATCAACAGAGAGTGACGGTTATAATTGAATATAGGCCACAGATGTTCTTGGGAATAAAGGGGACAAAAACACAGATTTTCTGAGTCAAGAGTTATGCAACAGTTGTTTCTAATAGTCACATTTAATTACTTTCCTAAGGCTACCATTAATAACAATTAAGAAAATACTAAAATGGTTTGAGGTAACTATAACTTTCCTACTTTGTTTGTATTCCTGCAATTCTTTCTTGCTTTATTTGGTCACAACATGAATGTCTGGGAAAGGGACCCAAATGAGGAAACTCAGTCCAAAGGCATACATCCCACCTTTGTGCAGTATAAAAAAACCAACCATTGAAATGCCTGAGGGATCAGCCTTCTGATTAATGCAGGGTTTGTTACAGTGTATAGTTTATTATTTTTTGATCCTTAAAAATGTGCGAGCCTGCTTTCCCACCTGAGTTCTAACACTGATGTTTTGTGATGCTCTGAGAAGAGCAGGTCCTCAGCATCATCATTCTGAACATCAGGCGTTGCCATCCAGAACTGAAAATGGCTCCTGAGATTGGACTTACTGTCTCCTGAGTCCAAATAGCTCTAAAATAGCTTTCAAAACATCCCATTAACCTCTTGATATTCTCCCAGTCTGTGGCTTGTCTTTTCATTCCTTTAATAATGTATTTCACAAAGCAGTTTTTAATATTAATAAAGCCAAACATATCAATTTTTTCTTTCACAGATTAGGCTTTTAATGTTATATCTAAAAACACATTGCCAAACCCAAAGTCATAATGTTTTCTTCTACATATTTTACACTTTCGCATTTTACATTTAGCTCTGTGATTCATTTTGAATTAATTTCTGTTAAGCTATGAGGTATGTGTTGAGATTCTTCTTCGTCTTCTTCTTTCTTGCATATGGATACCCAATTGTTTCAGCACCATTTATTAAAATATCCAATTAATTTTTATAGGATGAGTGGGTTAATTTTGAAATTGCTAGTCTTGGTTATAAATTGTGTTCCTATTTCCTTCACATGGATTGGAAAAAATGTCGAAGTTCTT
>NW_012149975.1:535558-550113 GCF_000956105.1 Propithecus coquereli | reverse complement strand
GTGATCCAGGGTGTGTGAAAATAAGTACTCTCATGCATTGCTGGAGAGAGTGTAAATTGACAATACTATCGCACTGGAGAGTAATTTGGCAATATCTATTAAAACTAAAAATAAATTTATTCCTTTTTACACCCACACATTCCTCAATACTCATTGTATCATTGTTTGTAATAGCAAAAAATTGGCAATGATGTCCATTAATAGGGAGTGGTTATATAAAATATAATATATATGCAAAATATAATACTATGGAGCCTTTAAAAATGAGGCAGCTCTCTGTGGCCTGACAGGGAAGGATCTCCCAGATGTAGCGTTAAGGGAAAAGTGAAGTGCAGAACAGAGTTTCTAGTATGCAACATTTCTAATAAAAATATGTTATGGCCTGTGTAAATGTGGAACATCTCTTGGCATAGACATGAGAAACCTCCTGTTTGTCTCAGGAGGATGGTTTAAAGGAGAGGCAGGAGGAAGTCTTACTTCTCAGTGATTGCCTTTTTGTGCATGTGTTAATATTTTAAAAATAAGATAATTTTCAAAACTTAAATGACAGTTTTCAATATGATGCTTTAAAAGCTCTTTAGGCTCTTACCCTTAGGATGCTGAGGCCAAAGTTCTGGCTTCTCAAACAGTGCTCCACAGGCCAGTTAATAGCTCCACAGAGGGAGATTTTAGAACTTGGTGCTCTTTTCTATATAAACATCCAGCCTACGATGGACACTCAAATGATAGGAATTCCTAACAGCACTCGTTATTTCTGTGGTTAGCTCATATTTAGCATGCTATAATATGACACAACCATGGGAAAGGGAATGGAGACTTCAGATGCACTTTTCAGATCCATGTGAGAAATTGCTGAGTATGAATACCTTTTAAAAATCAATAGATGTGTGTGTTTATATGTTTATGTACATCTAAAAATAAACCTGAAAGAAAACACACAAAAGCGTTAACAATGACAATCTCTGGATGACGGGACCATAAGCTATTTTTCTTTGTATTGTTTAAATGCGTACATTTCCTAATTTTCTATCTTGAACATGGATTGATTATATAATTAAAGAAAATCCCCCTTCCTTTGAGCATTCATGCCCAAGAAATACTACCTTGCCTAATTTACTCTGTCATAAAAAATGTATAACTAAGAAACCATTATTTTGTTAACATACTGAGAAAAAGAGGAGTGTAACAGGAGAAAAGTTCAAGGCCCCTCTGCTCAGGCATAGCTCTTATTCTAAGATAATCTACTCTCTCTGTTCACGGAGGAAGGAGCATGGCCTGCTCACTGGTTACAGGTGACCCTGGCATATTTAGACTAAGCAAAACTGGTGAACAAGCCAGGAAAAGCAAGTGTCAAATCCCAGTAAAGTCAGAGGACCTCAACTCTGTTTGGTTCCAATGTGTCTTTCTATAGGATCCCCATTTCTAATTCCCTTCAGAGGATGGAAGTCAGAGGAAGTCATGGAAAAAGTGAAGGGACTTCACGGAAGGTATGGAAATGAGGTTAAGTTATGGAGAAGACTCTCTCTCTTGCCTGGCTTGAATCAGGGGTTTGCCACAGCTTTTTCTCTCACATGTAGAAGTTGCTTCTAAGGGTAAGCCCCAGACACAGTAGTCAAATAGGGAGGGCAATGGAGAAAAAGATTCCAAATCCATTGCTCAAATAAGTTTTGTCGGACGCAGGCAAATGGAAACGTTGTAGCTCTATATTCCATGACATGAATAGTTTCTTATAAAATTAAAATATTCTATTTACTGAGGCAAAATGCCAATTGGATTTGTTAAGTTGTGTTAACTGGCTTTGTTTCTGTAACCAAAAAAAAGGTACAAAAGCTTGCCCACAAATACCACTTACTGTGCTATGGACACAAAGAGATAACGTGTAATAATTTACCCCATAGCCCTTACTTCTTTTTTTAAAACTTTCTTGGTGAGAAAAATTCCTTTTGTCCTCTATGAAGAAGAGAACAACCCTGGAGGGCTTTTATTTTTCAAAAGGCTTGAGTTTTCTTCAAGTGGAACTGCAGAACCTATACAGTAATGAACTTTAAGTAGCTTAAATGTAACACTGTCTTTGTTACCATCTCAAATTTAGCCAGGCAGATGCAGGAACACCTGCTGTGTAACCTTTCAGTGTTAGTAATGCTAACAGGTTTTCAGTACTTCTACAGCTATTAGTTCTCTACTGCTTGGCACTTTAGTTGCAATGAAAGTTTGGTTTTGATGGAGTAGGAAATAGATGCAAATTGCCAAGCAACACTTTTCCCACCTAGATTCTGTCACCAGAGAGACTCATCAAGGGACACGTCTATGGGAGAAAAAAACATGGGAAACAATTTTAAGCAACTGAAAAGGATACATAGTGAGAGACGGCGGTCCTTCAGAACTGATTTCCATTAATAACTCATTCAATGAGACAAAGATAATGGAACTGAACGTTTTACTAACAACACTTCATATATTTCAAACGTTTTAAAAATCATGGCACATAGAGAGTCTTTATGTAATTATTCTATATGTTAGAGAGTGGGTTGCTCCTATGCAAGTAGAAATTTAAATTTAAAGTTTCTGAGATTCTTGGTACAGGAGTATGACTCTGAGTTTGTTCTTGTGGGTCTGTAATTTATTAATAACTAAAGAAATATGATATTCAATTTTTTTAAAAAAAAGATGCTGGCATGTTTTTAATTGAAAAGATGATGATGTATCAAAAAGTGAAAGAACATTTTCAAGAAAGCTATGTTTAATAGTTGTATTCAGAGTCAACTTGCTTCAAAATTTTTAAATGTTATCACAACTCAAATTGAGCATTTGTAATTATAAAAGACAGAAATGCCAATTCATATAGAGAAATGTTCTTTCAGTTTCACAGTTTAATTATTACTGAAATTACAGTTGACATATTTGAAATTTTTACTTTTTATAGATTGAGTAAAAGTTTTAGCTATTCTTTCTACAAGGGATATTTTAATAATTAAATTTAAGAAAAAGACTCGAACATTTAGTATGAAAGCGTTCTCCTTCAATGTAGAGTAGGCACATAAAATGAAACTAAAATGTTTCTATACAGGAATACCTTATCAACAAACAGTCATTTCATACCCACTTTCGATTTTCTGCTGCATGTATCATTTTGATGCTAGTGACAATGATGAGACGTGACTGTGACAAACATGAAGAAAAACCAAAGGTGGCAATATTAAAAACTGAAAACCAAACCAAAACACTACTAAGATTATATTGGAAATGAATCAATCACATGCAAGAAAATAAAATAAAATAGCAATACTTAGGATCTACATGTATAAAAAGAGAAATTAATTAATGCTATTTTTTACAACAAAAGATAATTTATAAAATATGCAAGTGGTTTTATCTTTTATATTCAAGAAACATTTATTTATACTTGCTATATGATATGCCTTTCCACATACATTGTATTGGATTTCCTTTGATAATGCTTTTATTGATTTTAAAAAGTAATATATGTGCATGTGTGGGGCAAGGTGTACATGGGAACTCTCTGTACTTTCTGTTTGATTTTGTTGTGAATCTAAAACTTCTCTAAAAAATAAAGTCTATTAAGAAAAAACAATATATACTCATTGTAGAAAATTAAATTTCCAAAGTTATAAAGAAGAAACTTAAAGTTACCCACAATCCTATCACCTAGAAACCACCATTGTTTTTTCTCTTCTAGCTTTTTTTTGATGCATATATATTTATAACCATTTCAAAAATAAAGTGAAAATCATACTGTATGTACAAAGTAATTTAAACATCCTATACTTACAGGAAAGCAAAAAGTTAACAATAGAAATTAATGTGCCTTTCAGTAATAAATTTAAAAACTCAAGTCTTGTTAACTCTTTGGCCAAATAGGAAATTTATTTTCACAACTGGTGGACATGTAAAGCAGCTGAAATATTCCGAAAAAATGGGGACATATAATTAAGGTGACGAACACACTTCTCTTCTCTTTCTCTCTCATCAGGATCATAAGCCAAGAAACTAAAAATAAAAACATAGATCAAGAATGATTCCACAACTGTGATGGAAATAAAATATTTCATTTTTGTTTTACTAAAGATGTAGCATTAGTATATCTAAAGAAAATTATACTGTAATCAGAAACACAACATCAAAAATTATACTGTATGGAGTCCTACATATAATATGTTAAAAAATGAAACCACAGAGAAATGCACATAGAAAAGCATATGAGATATTACATATAAAAATAAGAATATGACACACTGAAAAATATAAAATATTGATAAAAATCAAAGGAGACACAAATCAATGGAAGGATATCCCATCTTCAAGAATTAATATTGTTAAAAGTGCCCATACTACCAAAATCAATCTACAGATTTAATTCAATCTTTGTCAAAATTCAAATGACTTTTCACAGCAACAGAAAAAACAATCCAAAAATTCATGTGGAACCACAAAAGACCCCGAATAGCCAAGGCAATCTTGAGCAAAAGGAACAAAGCTGGAGGCAACACAAACCTGATTTCAAAATATACTACAAACTATAGTAATCAAAACAGTATGGTACTGGCATAAAAAGAGATATATAGACCAATGGAATAGAACAGAGAGCCCAGAAATAAATTCACACATTTACAGTCAAATGATCTTTGAAAAAGGTGCCAAGAATACACAATGAAGAAAGGACCATCTCTTCAATAAAGGGCATTGGGAAAACTGGATATCCATATGTGTTCTTTGAAGAAGAGTGAAATTGAACCCTTATCTCATACCATATACAAAAATAAACTCAAAATGAATTAAAGACTTAAATGTAAAACCTGAAACTATAAAACTACTAGAAGAAACATAGGCAAATATCTTCTTGACATAGATCAGGGCAATGATTTTGGGGGTATGACCCCAAAAGCACAGGCAACAAAAGCAAAAATAGATAATTGGGATTGCATAAAGCTAAAAAGCTTCTGTACAGCCAAGGAAACAATTAAGAGAGTGAAGAGACAACCTATAGGATGGGAGAAAATATTTGCAAACCCTATATCTGATAAGGGGTTAATATCCAAAATATATAAGGAATCCAAACAACTCAATAACAAGAAATCAAATAACCCAATTAAAAATGGGCAAAGAACTTGAATAGACATATCTCAAAAGATATAAATATGGCCAATAGGTATATGAAAAATGCTCAATATAAAAATCATCAGAGAAATGCAAATTATTAATAAAACCACAATGAGATATCACTTGGCATTTCTTAGAATGACTATTATCAAAAAGATCAAAGAAAACAAGTGTTAGGAGGATATGGAGAAAAGGGAACCCTTGTACACTGTTGGTAGGAATGCAAATTGGTATAGCCATTGTGGAAAACAGTATGGCGGTTTCCTCAAAAAAATTAAAAATAGAATTAATATATGATTCAGCAATCCTACGTTTGGATATATATCCAAAGGAAATGAAATTGGTCCGTTGAAGAGATATTTGCACTCCCATGTTCACTGCAGCATTATTCGCAATAGCTAATATATGAAATCAACCTAAGTGTCCGTTGATGATGAATGGATAAAGAAAATGTGATACACACACACACACACACCCACACACACACACACACACACACACAACGGAATACTATTCAGCCTTAAAAAAAAGAGGAAATCCTGTCATTTGTGACAACATGGATGAACCTGGAGGACATTATGTTAAGTGAAATAAGCTGGACACAGAAAGGCAAGTTCTGCACTATCTCACTCGTATGTGAAATCTAAAAAAGTTGAACTCATAGAGGCAGAGAGTAGAATGGTGGTTGCCAGGGGCTGGGGCTGGGGCTGGGGCCAGGGGCAGTGTGGAGAGGTTGGTTAAATGGTACAAAGTTTCAGTTATGCAAGATGACTAAATTCTGGAGATCTATTGTATAGCATAGTGAATACAGTAAATGTATTATACACTTGAAATTGCTAAGAGAGTATATCTTAAATGTTCTTATCACAATAAAATAATAAGTTTGTGAGGTGATAGATATGTTAGCTTGATTTAATCATTTCACAATATATACATACATTGAAACATCACATTGTACACTATAGATACACTATAGATACAATTTTTATTTGTCAGTTATACTTTAATAAAGCTGGGGAATAAATAAGTATATAGCTATGCACCTATTAGATGCACTATTAGATATCAGAATATCTAAAATAAGAAATAATAACAAAAACACATGCTGATAAGATAAATATTTGGCACTTGTGACAGGTGGGAGTTTGCAGACGGCAATGGTACAGAAATTCTCCCTGGAGACCCTTCAAATCAGAGGTAGTAGGCCTTTATGCACTTGTGATTCTGTGATTTTTCCATGTGTGGGAAAATTTAGGCTTGGTGAAATGTGCAGTCAGCTGCTTGGCAACATTTCCCAGGAGAGCTGGGATTGCAGTAAAAAGTGACCATTTCTGGCACTGTGTTTGAAACACCCTAGATTGGCTCCAATGGTCTCAAAGGAATATTGCACAATTTCCTCAAAATTATTTAATTATACCAAAGGTAAGTTAAGGCATGAAATGCCCCCCCCAAACCCTTTGATCTAAATTTTATTTTATCTCTCCTTCTTCCTCCACAAAGCCTTCCTAGACTCACTTGGCCCACAGTGAGCTCTTCCTGTGAAATTTCTTCTGCATTTATCATACAAGTTCAAGTGGCCTTTCTAAGGGCCATGTAATTTAGCACATTCCTCTGAGCCCATGTTCCTGCTCTGTTTGTCAATGATTGGTTGTCTCCCCAGTTGGGCTGTCTATTCCTTGAGAATAAGGTCAGTGTCAGATGCCTTAGTCATACTGTCTCCTTTACCACTCTCAGTGGGTTAGCACAGTTTAGAACCAAATCAATGTTGAAAAACATGCAATTGAGAATGTGTTGGGGGGGGCGGGGATGGGGAGGAGGAGGGAGAGTGGCCAAGGGGTGATGTAAAGTCTATGTCCTTGTAAAGCATTTAAAAAATAACTGCAAGAGAGCTCCTTGTATGCACACCAACTGCAATATTCTCCTGAGGCTAAGCCCACAAGTAAATGATGTTGGGCTCTGTATTTAACCAGCCTGAAGTCTGGACCTATCTTCCCTGGGCCTTTAGCCAGAGATCACAGAGGAAAAACTAGCCTTGGGTGAATGTCTTGTTTGGAAGTGGAAAGACACTGTCCAAGTGTTGATGTAGGACCAGCAGCAGACAGGAGCTGAGTCATCTCCCTGACTTGGGGGGTTGTGATCAGGAAAAAAGGAAATTACTATGCACAGTGGATTGTGGGATTATGCTCTGTTGGCAGCTGGTGAGTGGCAGAGCTGGAAGAGAAACCCAGGCAGGCTGGCTCCACAATCTGTGAGCTCAACCACAAGGTTACACTGCCTCTCAGGAGGGTCCTCTGTTAATGAACACATGCACTGTTTCCACCTTTCTTGCATTTGCAAGACTTCTCTCCGTCCGTAAGAACTCTGTATCTATCCATCAGTCTGTCTATCTCTCCCATTCACTACTGTATCCCCAGTTCCTGACAGACAATGATTGTTACAGAAAAGTTGCTGAGAGAAGTCTCTCTCCTGTCGCTACAGTCCCCTGTGATCACCTCTGTCATTTTACTTACAGCACTGTGTTGTATGAGGTCGGGCTACTTTTGTTTCAGACATTTCTTTTTTGTTGCTGTTTTTTTGTTTTGTTTTGTTTCAGACATTTCTTTAAGTGTTTCTGGGAATTTCTGAAAGGAACCTGAGTTAGAGGGCTGCATCTGTACCCCTCATTTTAGTGATATTGTCAATGTCCTTTGGCCAAAGACCACCAGGCATACACATGTCGATCAAGCTGAGTTTATCGCTTGTTAACAGTGAGGGAGCAAGCACACCATAGAGAATTGACAGGCATCTCAAGAATAACATATTAGAAAAGACTTATTATAGGATTGGGCTTTGGCTGGGTGACTTGGGGCAGGGTCAAAGGAAGGTATGGTTCGCTCTAAGTTGGGTGCTGTCAGAAGGTGGAGCAATTCTGTGACTGGGTATTTCAATAAATCTTATCTAGAGGGAGGACAGAGTAGAGTGAAGCAAAAGCTCTAGTTAGGAAAGAAGAAGCAGTCACTCAATTTAGCTGGGAGAGGAATATTGGGTCATTTCTGTGGTTTGTAAAATGTTCGTATTTTGTCTGGGCTCAGGCATTTCAGAGTGCTCTTTCTTTTGTCCTGATCCATCATAGTCACAGAATTGTCTTGTCTGATATTGGTGTCCTGTGGAATTGTTTACGTTCGTTAGAACACCAAGACCTAGTTTGGTGTTGCTACTAGCGTGGCGCCAGCTCCTAGCAACACCAAGTTTTAGTTGATAGAACCAGTGCAGCTCCTGGATGTTAGAAGATGCTTTTCTCTTTCTCATATCAGTGTTTTACCAGAAGGGCATGTGAAGGGGGCTTCCTTAAGTGCATTTCAAATAGGCTCCTGACTGTCCCCTCCATCCTACAAGTGTTTCTGCATTCAAGCCCTTGTTCTCTTGCCCCCACTGCATTGCTCTGTCTCCATCTACCCAACCCCTGGTGTATTTCTGGGTCTACTCCAAGTCTTACCTCTTCCATGAAGCCATCTCTAATCAGTCCACCCGAAGGACTTTTGCGATGTTCTGATTTCAGTGCCTTTATTGTTTACTCTGCTTCTTTGGCACTTCATGGTTATATCAAGACTGTCTGGTTCACTACCATATCCTAAGGCCTAACACTACCATATCCTGAGGCCTATCACTACAGTCTAGTGATCAGTGGTAGCATGTCCCATTATTTGCTTTTTAATGCATGACTCTTACCTCCCCAACTGAACTCCAAGCTACTTGAGGGCAGGAATTATGTGCTGAGAACTCATATGTTACTTATGTGCCAGGCTCTGTTCTAAGTTTTTACATATCTTAACTCATTTAAAACTCACAACAAGCCTGTGTAGTAAGTGCTATAATCATCTCCATTTTTCAGATTTAAAAAAACCCACTGAAGCACAGGGAGACTAAATAACTGCCCAAGATTACACAGGTACTAAGTGGAAGTGCCAGGGTTCAAATCCAGGCACTTTTCCCCACAAGTTCGACAAATTCTTCTTTATAGTCATAGCAAGAACATCTGGAATTAAAAAGTACTGTACTCCAGAGAACATGTTCCCTAGTCTTTTTTCTCTGGAGCTGAGCTGTTTCCCAAGGAGGTGGAGAAATCAGGAGCTCCCTAACAGAGGTGGACTCAAAGGTAGAAAAATGTGATGGCTAAAATCTAAGCTTACCACACAGACAAATGACTGCATATTTCTCACATACCAAAAGCATTTTTCCCTTTACAAAACCCTACTTTCAAAGAAAAAGCTCCCTTAATGCATTTCAAATAGTCTCTCATCTATGACATTTCCCTTTCAGCCCTCGCCTATCTCTCCCCATCTCCATCCAACTGCCAGTCACTGTAGTGGCTCAAGTGGGAACCACTGTAGGGTTTTAGAACTTACGGCAATGGGTGTGTGTCCTTTTAATTCCCAGAAGGCTCTGTAGGTCAGTGGCCTGGTGAGGTAATCTGCTGTCGAACAGTGCCAAGTGGTCATTTGAAGCTGAAGCAGCCCAGAGGATGAGCCTATAGGCTGCACTGCAGAGGGAGTTGTTCGGTTGTTGGCATGGGCTTCCTGAACTAGAACTGTCTAACAGCCCATGGAGCTGTCTCTAAATTTTTTTGGTTAGAGTCATTTATAATAGCTCCTTCAATGGCTCCATTGACCATCCTGCCATGGCAGCCAAGAAGCTCTTCTCCTAACCACTTGGAAAATAGAAGAAGGAGAAATATATAGATAGATAGATAGATAGATAGATAGATAGATACAAAAACTGATTTTTTTTCTCATTTCTTTGAACTGGGGTCTTCTCAGATACAACCTTTTCTGGTTCTTTCCCAGTTCTGGACTGCCATAGATAATGGGACTGCAGCTTTTTCCTGGAGGGATCCTTGGGGCACCAGTAAAATGACAGCCTCAGAAGAATTATTAGGTCAGCTGATTCCAAAGCATTTCAGGCTGATTAAGGCCCTAGAGGAATCTTTTTCCTAGTACTTTCTGCTACCTCTTCTGTGCCTTCCCCTCCAGTTCACTCACAGGCTGGTTAGTGATGGATAGCAAAATGCAAGGTGGTAGTGCACGTGGATCTTCTCTCCCAATACTATTTGGGCATAATTCCCTTTACATAATACATATTCTTGAAAATACGTATTAATAAAACTCTGTTTTCTTGAATAGAGCAGCTACCATTACTGTGTGGATTAGAACAGCATTGTTTTGAGGATCTACAAAGATACTATATGCCAAGTAAGATCAATGCAATTTGGTATGCAGTATTTCCTTAGACAATGCTACAATTATCCTCATGTTACAGGTAAGCAAACTGAGGCAGAATGATTCCCAGAAAAAGAAGAGGAAAACATTATAGAGAGGTAAAAGATAAGAGAAGGAAAGTACAGGAAGTGTTGGGCAGGAGGTAAGAGGATGGTGCTGGAGCTTTGTAGCAGTGGGTTAGGAGAGGTGAGGGAAGCTTTTAGGTAGAAGTCCTTTTATTGTGAACCTAAAAGGACTAGAAAAAGAAACCAGGACTAGAACTTTCCTGAAGGCACTGGCTGGGCCACCCTCCTGGAATGAGAAGATCTGAGATCAGAGTAATTGGGGAAAAAAATTCTCTTAATTTTTGTCTTCTCTTCTCTTGGAGCAAAGCCCAACCTCTACTCTAAAACAGTCTCACTGCTCCACCCAGTGGCAGTCTGTCAACAGTGCACTGAGGGTATCTACAGCAGCCACCCAGACCCACTGAATCAGAACCTTGAAATGGAGGGGAGAAATGCTTGTATTATTTGTTTTTTTAATCCCATGGGATTTTAATGAGCTAGAATTTCTGGCCAAACTTGTGCTTTCCCTATGACATGGAGACATTTTCCTGATGTCAATCGGTACAGCAGGAGGCACCTGAGCAAGGCAGTAACCTAGATCCTCTCTTTGCTTTTTACATACTCTCCTTGGGAGTTTTATTCTTTCTCATCAGCTACCACTCTTCAGTGGGTGATTGTGTATTAGGTGCTGGGGATACAGCATTGCACACGACGAACAAGGTGTCTGTTCTTGTGGAGCCCACAGTGGGGCAAATCTATACTTACAGATGGTGATAAGTTCCATGAAGGAAGTAGACATGGTGTTGAGATAAAAAATGACTGAGGTCAGAGAAAGCCTCTTTGAGGAGGTGATAGTGAAGCTGAGACTTGAAGAATGAGAAGTCAGCCATGGGAAGAGTAGAATCAGGATCTTGTGCACCAGAAAGGACAGTTTAGCAAGCAGACTGCGGGCTACATTTCAGCCCACGCTGCACCTCAGCTGGATACCTTTGATTAGAGAACAATCTGTACAACCTTACATGAGAGTAGGGGGTGAAGGGATTGGTCCATCAGATGGAATTGCATGTGCAGAAAAGAACTTCATGTGTTGCAGAAACTATGAGACCAGTGTGACAAACGGAGACTAGATTACACAGGTTCTCAAAGGGTAGAATTAGGAGTTTGTATCTTAATTCATGAGAAGCCAGTGAAAGTTTTTATACCAGAAGGACTGAAAGCATATTTTAAGAAAATCTCTCTGGTGGCTGTGCAGAGAATCTATTGGAGGGGGCAAGACCAGTTAAAAGGCGATTGAGTAGTCAAATCAAAAATGCTTTTTGAAACTGCTGGTGAAAAAAAGAAGAAAAAAAAAATCACAGATGCTTTGGTGCAAAAGTAATGGTGATTTTAGCACTGTTGACATTTGCCGTTTGATATTGGAATACATTCTTAAATAAATGTGGTTATGTTATATATCATTTTAATGCCCATTTCTCACTTTATGTTTTTTTGTTAATGACTTATTACTTGCTGTTTATTTTATATTTATTTTAGACTATGGAAATGATGTTAGATAAAAAACGAATTTGAGCGATTTTATTATTCAAGCTCAAAATGGGCTGTAAAGCAGCAGAGACAACTTGCAACATTGCCAACACATTTGGCTCAGGAACTGCTAACGAATGTACAGTGCAGTGGTGGTTCAAGAAGTTTTGCAAAGGAGATGAGAGCCTCAAAGTTGAGGAGCGCAGTAGCCGGCCACCAGAAGTTGACAACGACCAATTGAGAGCCATCATCGAAACTGATCCTCCTACAACTACATGAGAAGCTGCCAAAGAATTCAACGTCGATCATTCTACGGTCGTTCAGCATTTGAAGCAAATTGGAAAGGCGAAAAAGCTCAATAAGTGGGTGCCTCATGAGCTGATTGAAAATGAAACAAAATCATCGTTTTGAAATGTCATCGTCTCTTATTGTACACAACAACAGCGAATCACTTCTTGATCGGATTGTGATGTGTGATGAAAAGTGGATTTTATGTGACAACCGGTGATGACCAGCTCAGTGGTTGGACGGAGTAGAAGCTCCAAAGCACTTCCCAAGGCCAAACTTGCACCAAAAAGAGGTCATGGTCACTGTTTGATGATCTGCTGCTGGTCTGAATCACTACAGCTTTCTGAATCCTGGCGAAACCATTACAGCTGAGAAGTATGCTCAGCAAATCAATGAGATGCACTGAAAACTGCAACGCCTGCAGCCAGCATTGGTCAACAGAAATGGCCCAATTCTTCTCCTTGACAATGCTTGACCTCACGTTGCACAACCAACACTTCAAAAGTTGAACGAATTTGGCTATGAGATTTTACCTCATCCGCCATATTCACCTGACCTCTCACCAACTGACTACCACTTCTTCAAGCATCCCAACAACCTTTTGCAGGGAAAACGCTTCCACAACCACCAGGATGCAGAAAATGCTTTCCAAGAGTTTGCCGAATCCCAAAGCACGGATTTTTACGCTACAGGAATAAACAAACTTATTTCTCCTTGGCAAAAATGTGTTGATTGTGATGATTCTTATTTTGATTAATACAGATGTGTTCGAGCCTAGTTATAATGATTTAAAATGCACAGTCCGAAACCGCAATTACTTTTGCACCAACCTAATATTAGCACGGTAGTAGTTAAAGAGGTGAAAAATGGACAGATTTGAGGGTTATTTAGGAGGTAAGTTGACAAACAGATTAGATGTAGGGAGGAATTAAATAAGGCTACCAGGTTTCTGATTGGAACAACTGGGTGAGTAGAAGTGCTGTTTCCTAGGATGGAAGAGCAAGTGGGGGAGGAGGAGCAAATCAAGAATTATGTTTTAGCTTCTCCAGGTTGGAGAAATCCATGAGATAGTCAAGTGGAGATGTCAAGAAGAATTTGTTATAAACTCACAATAGGGGTTTGAGACAGAGATATCAATTTGGAAATTATAATCATTGTGTTATTTTTAAGGCCATGAGAAAAGGATTCGATCACTGAAGGAAAGGGAATATAGAGAGGTGAGGCCCCAGAACAGAGCCCAGAGAAACTCCAATTTGGGGAGATCAGGTAGACAACGGCCAAAGAGAAAAACCAGGAAACTGTAGTGCCACCGAAATCCTGAAAGGGGATTATTTCAGGAAGAATAATGTGGACAGCTGCTAATGAAGGATCAAGGAAAATGAGAATAGAAAAGTGACCAATGGCGGTCACCGGGGACCATAATAAGAGCAAGAAGGCAGAACTAGAAAGATAATAGGTAGTGGTCAGAGAGTAGAATGCTTGAAATTGAGATTTTGGAACTGATGTAGATTTTCATTAAGAAATGTCTGGGATCCTTGGCATGGTCCTGGGAGCAAGTGGCTGGGGTCAGGTAGATGACAAATCGTACAAATAAAGAAGCTAAGAGACAAAGAGGCATGGGTGTTCAATGGTAAAATTGTCAAAGATTTGGGGTGGAGAGAAAGTATAGTGAGGTTGCCAGGCAGTCTTGAGTGTACTTGTGATCAATTTGTAGTGAACCCAGTCAGCCAATTTTCAATATTTTTAGCTGCTTCAGTTAAAGGCAGGGAAAAGGAATGTCACTTGGCTCAACTATGGTTGGGGTTTTGCCTAGTGACTATGATAGACAGCTAAGAGGAAAATGGGATTGGAGTGACTTTTTTTTTTTATTTCAGGGTACTATGAGGGTACAAACATTATGGTTACATTTTATGTCTTTGCCTCACCCAAGCGAGGGTTAGAGGCATGCCCTTCACCTCTACAATTCTCCCTGTATCTTTTAGTTGCGGGTTTACCCCCCGCCCATCCCTCTAATTACGGGAGAGTATTACTGCCATGTGAGCACCCTAGTGTTCAACAGTTAGTATCAATTTGATGGTGAGTACAAGTGGAGCCCATTTTTCCGATCTTGTGATACCTCACTTCAGATAATGGGTTCAAGTTCAATCCAGGAAAATATAAGAGGTGCTAGATAACTGTCATTTCTTATAATTGAGTAATATTCCATTGTATACATATACCAAATTTTAATAATCCACTCATGAATTGGTGGGCATTTGGGTTGTTTCCACATCCTTGCAATAGTGAATTGTGCTGCCATAAACATTCGGGTGCAGATGACTTTATC
>NW_012149975.1:523503-533769 GCF_000956105.1 Propithecus coquereli | reverse complement strand
GAGCACTATGTTGAATAGAAGTGGAGATAGAGGGCAGCCTTGTCTAGTTCTGGTTCTAAGTGGGAATGGTTTCAATTTTTTCTCCATTCAATATGATATTGGCAGTGGGTTTGTCATAAATGGACTTGATAATTTTAAGGAATGAGCCGTCTATGCCTATTTTGATGAGAGTTTTTATGATAAAGGTGTGTTGGACTTTTGTCAAATGCTTTTTCTGCATCTATTGAGAGAATCATATGGTCTTTGTTCTCGCTTTTATTTATGTGACGAATTGCATCTATAGATTTGCGTATGTTAAACCAGCCTTGCATCCCTGGAATAAAGCCCACCTGGTCATGGTGAATTATTTTTTTGATATGCTGCTGAATTCTATTTGCTAAAATTTTGTTGAGGATTTTTGCATCTATATTCATAAGGGATATTGGTCTGAAGTTTTCTTTTTTGTTGTGTCCTTTCCTGGCTTTGGTATCAAGGTGATATTGGCTTTGTAGAATGAGTTAGGAAGGATACCATCTTTCTCAATATTGCAGAATAATTTCTGTAGTATAGGTATGAGTTCTTCTTTGAATGTTTGGTAAAACTCTGAAGTGTAGCCACCTGGTCCGGGACTTTTACGTTTTGGGAGGTTTTTAATTGCTGTTCCAATTTCTGAGCTTGAGATTGATCTATTTAGATATTCTGTTACCTCCTGGGTGAACTTAGGGAGGTTGTATATTTCCAGGAATTTGTCCATTTCCTCTTCGTGATGTAGTTTTTGGGCATATAGGTTTTTATAGTAATCAAAAATAATGTTTTGTATTTTCGTGGTGTCTGTTGTGACCTCTCCTTTTTCATTTTTGATTGAGTTTATTAGAGACCTTTCCATTTGGATTCTAGTCAATCTAGCAAGAGGGCTGTCAATTTTGTTTATTTTTTTGAAAAACCAGCTTTTGGTTTTGTTGATCTTCCATATAGCTCTCCTGTTCTCAATTTCATTTAGTTCTGCTTTGATCTTAGTTATTTCTTTTCTTCTACTAGGATTGGGATTGGTTTGCACTTCCTTTTCCAATTCCTTGATTCTATTTATTGGTTATCGATTTCTAAACTTTCTGTTTTTTGGATGTGAGCATTTATTGCTATTAGTTTTCCTCTCAGGTATGCTTTTGCTGTATCCCACAGGTTTTGACAACTTGTTTCTCCGTTATCATTTAGTTCAAAGAAGTTCTTGATTTCCCTCTGTATTTCCTCCTTGACCCAATAGTTAGTCAACAATAGATTGTTTAATTTCCATGACTTTGTGAGGTGGCAAGTATTTCTGTTGGAATTGAACTCTAATTTTATACCACTATGGTCCAAGAAAGTACACAGTATAATTTCTATTTTTCTGAATTTGTTGAGGTCTGATTTGTGGCCTAGTATGTGATCAAGTATTGGAGTGACTTTAACAGTATGTGTTGGGTTACTACTGCTGTTATAAAAAATTACCACAAACCTAGTGGCTTAAAACAACACATTTTTTTTATATATTACAGTTCTGGAGGGAAGAAGTCCAAAATGGGTCTGACTGGGCTAAAATCAATGTGTCAGTAGAACTGCATTCCTTTCTGGAAGCTCTGGGGGAGAATCAGTTTCCTTGCCCTTTCCAGCTTCTAGAGGCCACCCACATTCCTTGGCTCATGGCCCCCCTCCTCTGTTTTCAAAGCCAGCAACATCAGGCCAAGTCTATCTCATGTCACCATCTCTCTGGTTCTCTAATCTGATTCCCTCTTCCACTTTAAGGATATTTGTGATTACTTTGGGCCTACCTATATAATCTGGGGTAATCTCCCTATCCTAAAGTCAACTGATTAGCAACTCTAATTCCATCTGCAACCTTAATTCCCCTTTGCTGTGTAATGTAACATATTCATAGGGTTCTGGGAATTAGGACATGGAAATCTTTGGGGAGGCTATTATTCTGCCTACATAATGAATGGAATCTAAACTGGGTCAGGAACCAAATGAAGAAAACAGTGGGCAGATAAAAAGTGAAAAAGTGGTGGGGTCAGTAGATTAGAGAAGTAATCTGATGGGATTGAAAAGTTGTAGCAATGGAGAAGAAATTTCTAAAATGGTGTCATTTCTGATGATGCAAAGGCTAGTATAGGACCACGGGAGTGAGTATTTATGTAAGGTTGCAGAAAAGAAGATCAGGTGAGGAGGTCATGGAAGTGGAATTGCAGGATGAGGAATGGGTCATCTCTGTAGATGTTAAAGTCAACAAGAATGATGAACAAACTTCAAAGCAGGGAGGACAACTGAGCATGCAAGGAAAGGCATAAACCCCATAACCTAGGTGAGCCCATACGTGAAAAGGGGCCCTTAGTGGTACAAACTCTCCCAGGACCAGGGCCTGGCAGGGCTGCAGTTCCTGCTTAGCAGGGAGGATGGAGCCCTGACATGCAACTCCACTCCTAGGGGCTAAGCTCAAGGTCACAGAGCTTGTGAAGTGACCCCCTAGGATGTGGGAGTCAAGATAAAGTCCCCAAAGAGATCAGAAGCTCTGAAGATCCCCCGCCTCTCCCGTGGCTTTCATAAGCAGCAGGAAATGCTGAGCTTGAGGACCATGGGCTCTTTACCCTGCCTGTAGGGAGACAGCATTCCTGCCTAGGTGTTTCTCTTCTGTGAGCACCCACAGCCCACTCTGGCTGTGGCCCAGTGAACTAGGAGGCCAGCAAGGGGCCAAACCACTTGCTATTGTGGGGGGGGCAGGGTCTCATCTGAGGGTGCAACCCCTCCTCATCCCCAGCATCATTGCAGAATCAAACTCGGCCACAGGAGCAGAAACCTCATGGGGGGCCATGGAGAAGATCCAAAGTAAGAAAGGACGATGACATGGGAAGGCCCGGGTGGACAGCCAAGCCCTGGGCAGGTAGAAGAGAAACACCATTAATGGTGATAGTGATTCCAAAACCCTTTCATTCATTCAATAAACATTTATCAAACACCTACCTTGTGCAGAGCCCTGTGACAGGCACCATGGGTGTTACAAACTTGAGGAAGGCCTGGACGTTCCCTCTAAAGGGCCTGTGCTTTCACACAGGAGCTAAACCATGTCCACACGTATCACTGTCATTCAGGATGGCCTGGGGACAGGGAGAAAATCCAGGAAAGAAGGCTGCCTGGAGGCAGTGAGTTTTGAGCCAGGCTGTAAAGGAGAGCTTTGGACTGGTCTCCCAGGTTTGTTATTCTCTGCCGTTCCTAACATTAAGTGGAAACCTCTTCAGGTTGTTGTGGCCTCTGGTCCCTCCCCTGGCCCACCTTAACCCTGATGATGAGTCTGCAAATGGAAAGGACTCGGCCACCTCTTTTGACTAACAGAGGGAGTGGGGTGGGGAAAGATAGTACCTTTCCCTGAGGAAATCTGAAATCCTGGGTTGTGCCAACTTCCTGGGTTGGAGAATATCAGATATCATGGGTAGGATGACTGGAGATGAAGGAAAGGCACCGATTATATAGCAGAGATCGGGAATGTGACTGCCTGGATGAGTCTGCATCCCCAGGCAGGCTCAGACAGATGACTGAGGCTATGGAGACTGTTCTGTGGACTCCTGGATCACATACTTGCCATTAAGACAGCCCCAGTGTAGGACCTGGGAGGACACTGTCCCTTAGTTTTACTTGAGGTAGTTTCGTTTCACATTTTTTTTTTTTTTTTTTTTAGAGACAGTGTCTCACTCTGTTACCAAGGCTGGAGTGCAGTGGTGCAATCATAGCTCACTGTAGCCCTCCTGGGCTCAAGTGATTCTCCTGCTTCAGCCTCCTGAGTAGCTGGGACTATAGTTGCACATCACCATGCCTGGCTAATTTTTAAAAATTTTTTTAGGGATGGGGTCTTGCTATGTTGCCCAGGTTGGTTTCAAACTTCTGACTTCAAACAATCCTCCCACCTCACCCTCCCAACATTCTAGTGTTATGTGCATAAGCCACTGCACTTGGCCACTTCACTTCTTGAAAGCACACTTGCTCAGTTTTTTCCTTTCTCCTTTGTTTGCTGATGCCAATCACTTCCCCCTCCCAGCGACTCGGAGCCAACTCCAACCACCTGGTGAGACAGCTTGCTGCCACTGCAGTAGAACCATCTCCTCCATGATCTGCCTCATTCCTTCACAACAGCTTACTCCATGGCAAGCCCAGTGCCCACTATGAAGAAGAAGTTCCTGGTGTGCACTTCTTTGCCAGAGACTTTAAGATTGACAGTAGTCATCATGTTGTGTTTCAGACCCACTGATAAGTGAAGGAGGCAACTGGAGAAGAAATGATTGAGTATAAACTAGAATCTTGACAAATATATCAGAATATTGACACTCTTTGCAGCTGTGAGGGCTCAGCTTCCAGACGTCTTGGACACCCTTCCTCTGAAGAGCACATGAATGGCAGGGGAGGATGCACTAAAATGGGGACTATGGGCAGTCTGTCATCTTTGGATTTCATGAGCCAAACAAGCAATAGGTACAAATGGCAGTTCCAAGGAGGCATGCATGGCACTGGTACATGGAAGGCACCAAATAAATTTCATAAATGAATAAATACATAATTTAATGAATAAAGTTAACCAGCATAGGTAGGAGGTGAAGAGGATGGGAGACAAATGTGGAAGGGAATGGTGACACAAAGAGTGCTTGTATGGAAGGCAGAAAACCTACTTAGCAATAATTATTATTAGTAATAATTATCTTTAGTAGTAATTATGACCACAGTCTGCTTTCCAGGCCCATTTGCTACTTTTCCCTGCTGCAACCATTCCCCAGACAGGCGCACACACACACACACACATACACACACACACACACACACACACACACTCTATATTAGTCAGGGCTCTCCAGACATGAAGAACCAGTAGGATAGATACATATCTAGAAAGAGATTTATTATATGTTATTGGCTTACAAAATTATGGGGGCTGAGAAGTCTGAGAAGTCCCATTATCTGCCCTCTGTAAGCTGGAGATCCAAGAAGGCTGATCATGTAGTTCAAAGGTCTGAGAACCAAAGAGCTGATATAGATTTCAGTCTGAGTCTGAAGGCCTGAGAATCAGGAATGCAGAGGGCAGGCGATCAACTTCCCAGCTCAAGTAGTCATGCAGAGAGAGAATGAATCCTCCCTTTCTCTACCTTTTTGTTCTATTCAGACCCTTGATAGATTGGATGATGCCTACCCACATTGAAGAGGGCAATCCACTTTACTTAGGCTACCAATTCAAATGTTAGTCTCTTCTGGAAACACCCTGACAGTTACATCTAGAACTAATGTTTAACCAGATGTTTGAGTATCCCAGGATCCAGTCAAGTTGACACATAAAGTTAACTATCACACACACACACACACACACACACACACACACACACACACACACACCTCCACCACTGTTCATGCTGTTTCCTTTTGCTCCAAGCAAGCCAAGTGCCCAATCCTATCTCCCTGCACAAAGAAGCAGCTCCCTCCCCACCATCCTTCATTACCGGTTAAACTCCTAGTGATCTTCAGAACCCAGCTGAAATGCCTTCTCCTGAACACTTTCCAGGCACCAACTCACTCACTTCCCTTCTCCCCTACTCCTAGCTCATAATTTTCTCTTCTGTGTTCCCATAGCACTATGTGCTCATCCTCGTTTTAGAACTTGACACTTGTGTCATCATTGTCCAGATGTCTGTATTCCCCTCTGGACCATGAACTAGAGCAAGCCATTGGCCTTAGGTACCTGTGAGTTCATAGCCACTAGCACAACTCCTAGCCACGGTAAGATCCTCAATCCGTGCCCAGTGAATGGGGTGGGGAATCTGTGGCTTTGGGGCCACATGTAGCCTTCTGGATCCTGGAGTGTAGCCTTTGGACTGAATCCAAATTTTACAGAACAAATCCTTTTAATAAAGGGATTTTTTTTTCTTTGACATGTGGATTTGGTCGAGGGGCCACACTTGAGGATCTGGAGGGCCACCTGTGGCCTTGAGGCTACAGCTTCCTCCACGATGCTATTAATATTGCTAGGTGGTGGTGGTTTCTTTGAGGAGTCAATGCTGTTTAAAGTGAACGAAGAATTAGTCTCTTTGAATAATCTGCATGGAACAACTACAGAGAATATTTTCAAAGAAATTGAAAAAACACTAATTTAGCATAACCTGAAGTGGAATCTGCTGGGTTACAGTGGATGGTGGTAAAAAGCAATGTATGGCACAGAAAAAGAGTTAATAAACAAATATACGAAACTTTCGAAAATATCAAGTATTCAGCCAGACATTCTTCGCTGAGAATCGCCGCGGTTTCCTGCTTCTGCAGTGCTTGGACCGAACCGGCGCTCTGACGCCAACCTGGGCAGGCCGCTCAGAGCCGCCCTCCGCCGCCTCCTCACCGCGCTCTCAGACCGCCCCGAGGTCCCCGCCCCTGCTCCAGCGCCTGGCAGCCGCTGCCGCCTCTCCTCGGCCGCCGCCGTGACGACCGCGTCCGCCTCGCGGGTGCGCCATCCACCGCAGCATCACCCTGGAGCTCTGCGCCTCCTGCGTCTACCTGTCCGTGTCTTATTACTTCGACCGCGACGATGTGGCTTTGAAGAATTTTGCCAAATACTTTCTTCACCAATCTCATGAGGAGAGGGAACGTGCTGAGAAACTGATGAAGCTGCAGAACCAATGAGGTGGCCGAATCTTCCTTCAGGACATCCAGAAGCCAGACCATGATTACTGGAAGAGTAGGCTATATGCCATGAAGTGCGTGTTACACTTGGAAACAAAGTATCAATCAGTCACTACTGGAACTGTACACACTGGAGGCCACTGACGAAAATGACCGTCACTTGTGTGACTTCCTTGAGACACATTACCTGAATGAGCAGGTGAAATCCTTGAAAGAATTGGGTAACCACGTAACCGACCCGCACAAGATGGGAGGGCCTGAGGCTGGCATAGTGGAGTATCTCCTTGCCGAGCACACCCTGGGAGACTGATAATAAGAGCTTAGCCTTAGGCTAACTTCCCCATAGCCACGGGGTGACTTCCGTTGTCCCCCAGGCAGCGCATGTATGTTGGAGTTTCCTTTACCTTTTCTGTAAGTTGTACCAAAACATCCACTTAAGTTCTTTCATTCGTACCATTGCTTCCAATAAAGAAATTTGGTACCTCCTCAAAACGAAAATATTTAACTCCTACAGTTATTTACCATATTATTCATCAGCAGTTACATTGCAGAAAATATTTTAATCTCTCACGTGCTATTGAGCCAGTACTCATGAACTTAACCATTGCAGTTCTGTGAACTTTTGTCACAGATAGAAGCTGAATACCCCAATTTGCCCTTCCATACAGCAATTCTGTGACTACACAGTGATACAGGGGTTTTTGTTTTTTGTATGATTTTTGATCTCAGGACTGAGACTGAATTATTTTTGATCAAGAAAAATCTGTCTCAACTATCATTATTGAACACTAAATGGCTTTGGAAATTAGCTGTTGTTATAAGTTTGATAATGCTTCCTGATGAATTCAACCTAAAATTACAAGGCTAACAGTGCTTACGTATGAAACTTATACTGTGGTAAAGTCGTTTCAATGGCAGCTATTTAATAACATTGTTTGAATCAAAGTCATGTTAGGCTGCTTTATGTGCTTCCCATGCTGTCAAAAGATAAAACAAGAAGAGTCTCCATTCTTACACAAATGTGCAGTGGATACATTATCTGAGCTCTGACTAAAGTTCTACCAGCTTTTTTCCCAGAACTCTATGCAATTGCAAAGGAAATGTTCACATTTCAAACTCACTTAATTGTGCATTTGAGGACCTTCCACCTAAAGTTTAACTGGAAGTGATGAATCTGCAATGTAGTAACATGCTAAAAGGCAAATACCAAGAGAAGACCAAAATGCCTTCCAAGAGATGAATATGCTCAATTAAAATCATAAGCTTGTGGATTGATATCAGTATTTAGAAGTACCTATCTCAGGGATTGATATCAGTATTTGCCCCTATCTATCTGTGTGGAAAGATATTTTCAAAGATGAACCATGTAAAACCTCATAACAGATCAACAGATGAACATTTAAAATCAATTTTGATGATAGAGAACACTAACATTGGAATCCCAATTAAACAAAATGTTATCTTCCCCAAAGAGCTCTATTCTTCTCATTAATAGACTTATATTATTAAAAATTATATGTATTTATTATATTTTTAGTTTCAACAATACCATATCTGTGGAGATTTGTTTTTGCTCTTGTTATGTACTTAAATAATAGCCTTGATATTGCCAGTGGTCCGCACAGAAGCTAAAATGTTTACTCTCTGTCCTTTATAGAAGAAGTTTCCCCAGCCCAGCATGCCTTCACATTGGGCCAGTATACTTTTGCCATTAATCGTAAAATCAAAATGGCAGGACTGGCATGGACCTAAAGGGTAGTGCTGGTCACTACGGCCTCACAGAAAAGGCAGGTGATTCTGGATTCTAAGTAGTTCTTTGTGTTAGGCTTGTTCCAGGTGGGAACTCAAAAAGTATGTATGTGGTTAATAGAAAACTGAGGTTTGTGAAACAATAGCCGCAGGAGTCGAGAGAGTCCCCAGAGGTTGTAAAATCTAGCAGACAGCTGCGGCATTCCTATCCCCCCACCCATAAGGACAGAACAACCCCTCTCCCTTATCTCTACAGGATGAGACTGAGGCAGGGGTCCCAGAAATTGGTTGTTTAAAAAAATGTTTATTGCGGCGGCTCTTCTGGCCCAGGTACTCACTCCCCCTGAGAAACCCTCTAGAAAATCCAAGGCTTCCCCATCCCTCAGGGTGGATGCTCTTTGGCCTCCACCCATCTGCACCCAGATGCTCAAAATAAACAGCATCTTGCTACACGTGAAGCTTTGTGTGTGTCTCTCTCTGGGCTAGGGACCTAACAGCTTGGTCATTCATTGGAGATTCAGAAGGGCAGAGGGTGGGAGGGGGTTGAGGGATGAAAAATTACCTATTGGGTACAATTTAAACTATTCAGGTGAGGGCTACACTAAAACCCAGACTTCACCACTATACGATTCATCCATGCAACCAAAAACCACTTGTAACCCTAAAACTTTTGAAATAAAAAATTTCTACATTGCCTTCCAGATTTAAAGCAATGATATATGACAACACCATGCTCCATTCTTGAGGCGGGACCAGAAGAAAAATAAAAACATTGAAATTTGATTGAGTTTAGGAAAGGGAAAAACATCCCTGCCTAACTTGAGGGATTTAATGGTATATTTTTTCTAAATGTAATATACGAAATACGTTACTTGAAATTTTTTTCAAAAATAGTTTTAGTATGCCAAAACATTTTTTATAGAATGAATATAAAATAGCAGTTGATTTCTCCAAAATTTTCAGAATTACTTGCACTTGAAGTCTAGATTAAGAGGGTCTGGAACAAAAAGTCTTGGGCAGCTGCCTCAGAAACATCCTAGGAATCCGGCCATTTTGTTGTCGGCCATGCTTAGCTCTCATGAGGTGACCTCATCCTTTCAGAACAAAATATTTTTTCCATTCTTTGGAGGCTTGTGGTGAACCTGGCAGGACTCATTAAACACCTTCCAACACCTGTCATTTACCACCCCTTTAACACTTACGTCTGAATGCATCCAATTCAGCTTTGCCCATTGTTTTCTAAGTAGTTCTAACCAAGTTAAATTGTCAAAATTATTCTCTCTTCTGGGGAGGTTTTTACTAACGCTTAGCTCTGAACCGTATGACCTTTTGATGACCCTATCTCTACTTGCATGAGCCATTACCTGTGGGAAATCAGGAAACTCTGAACTCCTTGCAGTCCACATACCCCAGGGTAACTCCACGGTGGACCACTATACTTTCGTTAACAATCCCAACATTAACAGGGCAGGACTTGCGTGGACCTAAAGGGTAGGGCGGGTCACCAAGGCCTCATAATTGATTCTGGATTCTGTGTAGTGCCTTGATCATTCATTGGACGTAGGGCCTGTCAATCTTCACCTTTCAGCAAATGAGCTTAGAGCTTGCTACTAGGGGACACGGCCCTTTGTTGACCCTTCCGGGCCCCGCCTCCCGTCAACTGCCACAACGGAATCTCTCCCTACTTGTCCGCGCCATCTCAGGTGCAGCCTTGGCGGGCCGCTCCTGGGATTAGACCCCTGTCCTTCCCGTCGTGGGGCCTCCGCAGGCACCACTATAGACTCTTGTCCCCTCAACAGCTGGCCCTCCGCCGTGCCCTCCTCGTCGCCTCAGGCCGCACCGCCAATGGCCTCCCCTCAGCGGCAG
>NW_012149975.1:398917-516778 GCF_000956105.1 Propithecus coquereli | reverse complement strand
GATCCTCCTGCCTAGGCCTCCCAGAGTGCTAGGATTACAGGCGTGAGCCACCGCGCCCAGCCAGTCCAAATATTTCTTTGTGCATGATTTATATATGTGTGCATTTACTCCCCCTCCCCTACTCCCTGCATTGTGAACTTCTGATTTGTTGGGACTTTAAAGGGTTTTATTTATCTTCCTTTCTCAAAGCCGTAGGCACTGAGTTTTCCACGTACTAAGTGCTCAATTAAAGTCTGTTAAAGTGAAGTAAACTTTACCACTTCCACAACCTTCTTTTTCGCACCAGTATTAGTGTTTTAAAATGTACTGTCACATAGGATTCCTTATGGCTAGAACCACATCGTGAGATGGAGGCCCAGGGCCCCCTGTCACCATTACCTAAACTGAAAGGGCAAGCCAATACACAGATTTCCATACAGTGTGATTTCAGGGGCTTCAAACTGGCTCTGATTTGTTAGCGTTTATGTTGCATAAGCTGTTGATACAGTACTGCTCTTAGATTCGGGCAAGAAGAAGGACCTCTGTCCTGAGATCCATGCTTTAGAGGCCCCCCTTTGGCCCTCTTCCAGCCACACTTCTCCCTACAGGACCGGGAACCTGTGGGAAAAGGGGTACCTCCCTGCTAGGCCATGTTCCAGGTACCTGGGACCCCTGAACGGTCCCAAGCCTGCTGCCAGGGCCTGCATGCTCCTCTTGGGGCTGTCCTCAAGAGGGCTGTCCTTGGGAGGGCTGACTGTCCTACCAGGATATGTGATCCCAGGCCTACGGGGTAGTCGTATGGCCAGGACAGGGCATGAGGCCTGGTCTAGAAGCCAGGCCAGGGCCAGGGGGAGGGAAGGAGAGGGTCAGCTCTTTTCACACCATTCGGACAGGACTTAGAGAAGTCGGAGAATTCTAAATTCTAACCTTGTCTTTCAGGTCGTTTTGAAGGTGCACTTGTCATGGAAGGGCATATACCAGCAAATAAAACATGTCGTATTAGTTGATTTAAATATGTCAAATATTTGGACATAAATATCCCCAACTGAACTCTTATTCTGAACCCTACAAATGTTACAAATGTTACAGGAAGGCCAGGCTACATATCTGGTCTATAACCCCTTTCTCTTCCTCTCTCTGTGTCACATTTTGTCACCTGAGCACAGGGGAGCCACTTGTTTCTGGAAAGGGCTTGTTCCGGTAGCCCATCTTGCTATAGGACTTGGACCCAGTCCCTGAGCCAGGCTGGAGTACAATCACCAACCACCTTGTCGCTTCTATTCAGCCCCAGGTGCACCCCCTCCACCCAGGTTTCTTCCTCCCCAGGTGTTCATACACAAACCTTTCGATGCCACTTCTGGCACCAGCGCACACCTGGGGGCCATCAGCTCGGCCAGGTGTACCTGTGCGGAGGCCCTTCCTGTGCAGCACGACCACTTAAGAATGTTTTGCTTCTTGGACGACCTTCAGGTCTGAGTTGTCACTATCCTGTTTGATATCCCTGCCCATGTCGCAGACTGAGACAGACTACAGAACAGGCTTTATTCAATCTATTTGCTTTGCATATATCGAAAACCAAGAAGGTGAAAAGAAGCAAAAAACTTGTCAGAATGTGTCTCCAGGCATTTAAAAAGAACGTAACCTCTTCATTTAAAAAAATCTTTATTGTTAATTGTGGAAAAGAAATTATTAACGGAGAGTTCTCAGAGTGAGGATAACGTAATAGAGGTCCACTGTGAGAAAAGGGGGAAGGGAGGTGTAGCAGCTAATCTACCAGGATCACCGGGGTATAGGGCATCTACCGAAACAAACCGTTCACTACGGGAATACAAAGGAAATAAAATTCAGTCGACTGAAAATCTAGCTTTTCTTATCAAAAAGACTAAAATACTGTAGCAGGAAAAATAAATGTTTTATAGAGAAAATGCAAAATCCAGCACGCGATTGAACAGTGTCACATCATACCATCATCAGCAAAACCCAGCACCAAGTGTTTAGCTCCGGCCCCTCACTGCCTCTCTGGGCGTTTTCGCATGGGGCGGCCCCGCCCGCTCTCGCAACGCAAAGGCACAGTTAGGTGCCCAGGCCTGCATTTCTGTTTTAGCAAAGTAGCCCCGAGGTAACGGAGGCAGACACAGGGATAATATACTGAGAAATCACTCTGGGTCTCCTAGGAAAATGAGCTAGTTTTACCGCCCAGGCATCCAAAGGGAGCCCTCTCTTAGTGAGTGTTTGGTGGGTTTAGGGGATGGAATAAAGGGGAGGACATAGAAAGGAAGATTTAAGTAACTTCCAGTGAACCTAGGTGAGAATCTCGGGTGGTCTGCACCTCGGAAAGCCAGCCAGTTAAGGAACTGACTCTGGGGGAAAGGTGCCTATGTCATCACTACACAGCCTGGGAATTTTTCTGGAGGCAGTGCTACGAAAGAAAGAGACTGAATGGCAGGATGGAAAGGAAGGAGTCAACATTTCCTGGGACTTGCCCTCTCCCCTCAGCTGATCGTCCCTCTCATCTTGAATCTTCCCCTCCTGCTCTCCCTTTTTGGCCTTCCCTCTCTCCCTGGGTGGGGGTGAGTGGGTCACAGAGAGGTGGGGGCTCTCCAGCTTCTAGGAATGAGGGTGGGGAAAGACTGATTTGATCACTGAAGGCTTCCAGTTAGCAAAAAGTTCATTTCTCTGTGGCTTTGGGATTGCAGTCTTACTTTGGGCTAAAATTTTGTGAAGCAGAGACCCTGAGGGGAAGGGACTAGAAGATGGGCTACACGGAGTGATCCACCTGAAGGCTGGAGCCAGAGGGAAAGGGATCTCTCCAGCGGCTCCAGACTTGCATCAAGGCGGTGAGCTTGCCATCTGCCTGATGGAAAGGACAGCTTTTGGTGTCTGTCGAACAACAGGATATGTACAACAAGGAGTAATTTCTGGGCAATTGGAGAGGGTCACAGTAGTGTTGGGGCAAGAGGCCAAACACTGATGGACTAACCATCCGTAGGACTACAATCATCCCCAGGAAGCATTCCGTCTCATAGGGAGGTGCTCACTGCTGCCAGGCCAGCGACAGGTTGACATGGGGCATGTGCAAAGAGGGCACTCTGTATAAGTGCTCTGTGTGTTATTGTCACCCAAGGTGAAAGCATTGGGGGGGGGCTCCCAGGGATTCAGGGAAGGTGTTTCAAAGTGTAGTGAACTGATTGGGGGAATGGCTGTGCAAAAATTTTTCTTGGAGACCCAGAATTTTCACTCGTACCACCTCTTTTAGTAGCCTTTGCAAAGCTTGGAGTAACAACTGAATAACTGAAGCATTTATCTAGGCTTATAAAACTTAAAAGCCAATCCTTGAATGAAATCATCTGGATGTTTCCATCAGAATTGCTTTATTTGGTCAAGGGAAATGACAACATTTTAGTTGCTCTGACAAAATGTTTTTTGCTTTCTCCCTTCTAAAGCATATCATCCAAAGCTAAAGATTTTGCAATTCTATGGCAGTGCAAACACTTGCCATGGTTTTTATCGAGGAAATGCTGGGTTTCTGGATGCTGGTAGTGACTGTACTGGAGGTTAGGTATTCATGGCATTTATTTCATTCAAATAATTATGTTTTAATTCCCATTTCTAAGGCTTTTTTGCTTAAAAAAATGGCAACAGTAAAGAGGTCACTACATAGAATTAATACAGCTGTTGGCAATTATCATTTAAAATGCTGAGAATCCACCCAAGAGCTATTTATTGCATGTTCTCTGCCTTGTGGCTCCATGCTTTGGCTTTCTTCTTGGCCATGGAGAACCAGACAGGTTCAATCGGCTCAACCGGCTTAACCGGCTTAACCAGCAGCTGTTGGAATGCAGCTGGGAGAGTTGAAGATTGTTTGGTTTCTTTCCCCATGGTAGGTACTTGTGGTATCTTCTGATCTTCAAATCCAACTGGAACCACAGCAAATAACACACAAGCAGTGAGAAACCCCAGAGATATTGGCGTATGTTGTTTATGGGATGCAATAAAATGTTTCCTCATCTCAGCTTTCCTCTAATCCCTCTGCTCTTAGAGATTTCCAACTCCTTTTCCCTTCATTGCCAGGCTTCTAAAAGTCAGTGCATGGGCAATGTCAAATGGGTAAAATCAACACAGCTATGGCCACAGGGATTTGGATAGGGGAAGGCCTGAGAGGTAATACCTACAGCTAGAACTGCCAATCTTTGGGCAGTTACTGCTGGATTGTCTTATACTTTTGAACTGAGACCAGAGGGGAAACATATTGTATCTGCTTATTTTCTAAAATTTCAAATAAAGCAATATTATTTTTGCTTTGCCAATCCATGATGTCATGTGAAATGAAATGACTGATAACTCAGTAGACGCACCCAGTAAAAGTTGATGCTAAACAATATTGTACCAACTACCTCGGCCAAGTTGACTATCACCCTATTCCCCAATTCCACTCCCTCCCCCTCATCCTGCTTTATGATTGATTTATTCAGTGGCTCAAACTCAACCAGTGGTTCTCAATCTTGGCTATGCATTAGAGCCACCTGGGGCTCTTTCAAAAATAATGTCTCTGACATTTCTTGAAGCAACTGAATTAGAATCTCTAGCGATGGAGCCAGGACCATAGACACTTTTTGAAAAGCTCTAGTTGCTTTTTAAATCACTGTGGTTCTAATGTACGTTGAGAGTTGAAAAACAACAGGAGTATAGTGCCTGTGAGGCCATTAATAGTTGTAAGCAGGTCAGCTGCTGCTATTTCATATAATGGGTTCCTGAACTCCTAGTCTAATTTCTTCCTGAGAGGGATTAAAGGAGAGGGAAAAGATGGTTCAATATAAATCCATCCTCCCCTCATCCCTGCTCTGGGTAAAAAAAAGTCCCTCTGGCCCACAACTCTTACTGGTAAGATCATATTCTATTGTATCTCAGCACACTATTTTTTCAGCCATCAACATTTCCCCACCTCTCACATCCTTGCTCAGAATACAGAGGGCCTGAAACAAGCTTTTTAAATAATTAAATACAATAATTAAATACCATTGGGCCTTTAGAGTGAATTATTTTCAACAGCTTCATTGGGGATGTAGAAGGTGAGAAAATACCGCTTTGCTATGAACTGGAAAGTGACTTGGTATTTTCCTCTTGCTTACCCAGGCACAAGAATGTTTTAGTGAGTGACCACAGTTTTGTGCCTAGACAGCTTTTTTGACGAAGTGAGAGACTAGAAAACCCTCTGAAAGTTACATACTAGACTTAAATTAGTCATAATCATTGGATTTTCCTTAAATGAGCTGATATCTGTAGCTAATGAAAGAGCCACGAGAGAATCGTGAAGCTGATTTGAGGGGTAAGAGACATGTATTACCTGAACCTGAAAGTGCAAAAGTTTCACAACATTCTGCCAGGGCTGTTCTTTTTTTGGGGGGGTCGGGGAGGGTGTCAGGGTGTGTGTTTTACCTGATTTGGTAGACTTAGGTAGCTTCATTTGTGCTGTCTTCCCCTGTCTACGGACATCAGAAGTTAAAATCATTTTTGGTTGGTTTTCATTTGCAGGGACAGTTCCCTTTAATACAAAAATGAAAACAGAAAGCTTGTAAGTCCTGACATAATAACAGCAAAATATTCAGAAGACCATAGGTTGCAAGCCCTGTCCTCGGTATTATGAGTTCAACAGTAACCAAAAGGAAAGAGATTAGATACAGATATAGTCAAGGAAAAAAATAGCACCGAGCCCCTTGGTTTGGAATTTAAGTTCACAAAACCTAAGCTAGCTCAAGTTTATCACTTTTCAGGCCTGAAAGAAAAAGTTGTCTAATAATACAAACAGCATAAGCAGGTTAACATGAGAGTTAACTTGAGAACAATCTTTTCCCTAGCACTTTACCAGCACTTAACAGCAAGCTAACAGAATGTGGTGGTTATAAACAAATCTCATCAGCTCATTGATGTGAGTTCCATGGGGTTTCTACTTTTCGAAACTTGCTGACATATGACTTGAAGCACTGCCTATATTAGAAAGTTATATAACTGTAGGTCTTTTCAAAGTTTTAATTTAGGCTTTTTCAAATTAACCTCTCCATAACTGGTCTAAATTCATGAGTTTAGGTACACTAGTGTATTTCCTCCTGACAAAAGCTTTAACCAAGGTGGACCTTATCCCTGTATGATCCTGCTCCCATGTAGATACTAATGATGAAAAAGAAAAGATCTTTAGGCTGGGTGTGGTGGCTCACGCCTGTAATCCTAGCACTCTGGGAGGACGAGGCAGGAGGATCGCTTGAGCTTAGGAGTTCGAGACCAGCCTGAGCAAGAGCGAGACCCCCGTCTCTACTAAATATAGAAAAATTAGTCGGGCACAGTGGCACGTGCCTATAGTCCCAGTTACTTGGGAGGCTGAGGCAGGAGGATCTCTTGAGCCCACGAGTTTGAGGTTGCTGTGAGCTAGGCTGACGCCACGGCACTCTAGCCAGGGAACAGAGAGACTCTGTCTCAAAAAAAAAAAAAAAATAGATCTTTAAAGCAAAGAATTAAACAGGTCCTCACAACGAATGGCGGTCCCTCAACAAATTTAGTAAGCACTTAAAAGTATAGGAACTTAGACATATCTCTTGATATGAAATGTGATATGTTTTCTTGAGTCAATTTTCTGCAGTTTTGATAAGAGGGAAGCAAGGTGTCATCACATCACCCCTGACCTACGTGTGGTACTATTAGCCTAGTTCACCACGGAACATTTTTTTTAACCTACAGGTAGGTGCCACTCCAAACCAAATCAATATGTAGAAATCCAAACATCAAACAGGGAAAGGGAAATTGTTATGTACTGAAATGGAAAGGTGCTCAGAAATGAAGTGTTAAATGAAAAAAATAGTATTTACGGTTTGATTCCATTTATAAAAATATATATTCATATGTATAGGCATAAAATATCTATAAGGATAGTCACTCAACTCTAACCCTGGTGGTTACCTTTGGGTTTTTAAAAATGACTTACTCCTTATTTCTCAACCAATATCATGGAAGCCTTCTCTAGGATATTTAGGGCAGGCTTTGATTTATATACTCTCCATATTCACTACTTTTTACAAACCCCTTAAGAGTATAAAGTGGGGCACGTTTGTATAAGTACAAAGAAAGTCTTTTCCCCCAGAAGAGTCCTCCTGCCTTGATAAATGCTCCCAAAGAGAGGGGAGCTGCATGTCTGGCAAAGTTCCCAATGGAAGCTTAATCAGTGACTCCAGCAACCTTTGGGAGTGTTTTCTGCACTGCCCCAGGTCCTACCCCATATTTAGGCTCCTTAGTCTCAGCCTCGGCTCCAGCTCTGCTCTTGGTTTCTGGCTCTTTCATAGGAACGTGGGCCTGGAAACTCCTCTGCTTCTGCATTGCCATGGTGATCCAAGCTGGCTCTGAGACGGCATCATCTGACAGTCGACCAGGACGCTTTTCTGAGAAGAGAAAGAAAGGAGTTAGAACTGAAGCAAGGTAGGCAGGGTCTTTTTGTTGTCGTTGTTGTATCTGACTATTGTTTAATTCCTACGGATAGTCAAAGGAAACATGCTCTCCAAACATACTTTGGGAGGAGGTAGGCAGGGTCCTGAGCCTGGCTGGGGCTTACCAATAATAATGTCCCAAATGGAATCCTTGTTAATTGCCAAATGAAAATAAACAGGTATCAAGTAGAGAAGGGCCCCCTTCTTTTGTGCCCCCCCACACACCTTGGCAAGGTAAGGGTTCCTTTGGTAGTTAAGAAGCTGTACTTAAAAGTTAGCATACTGTCCCCTTACTGGCCCTTTCCTTTCCTTGTCCATCCCTCTTCCCACCCCCAAATCAGGGTAGGACATGGTTGCTAGGTGGCTGGAAAAATTCCTAGGAGGTCAGCGGCTCAGTCCACTGATGTCATTCCTCTAACTCCAAGGAAAATCTTGGAGTATTTTTAACATCTCAGTGTCTCACGCAGGTGTGTGGCTACAGAGGTGTGGTTACAGGCGTATACAAGACTATGTGATGGTGAATGTGAAGGTCCAAAGGTTTAGGGAGAGATTAGTGCCCCAAAGATCACCTAGCTCTGGACTCTTAGATATTTCAGGTAAATGAAGAAACTTGAGAGTACAAACATTTACAGTAAATTAAGATTTCAGGCTGAGAGTCTGAACATAATGCTCTATTCATGAGTTGGCTTTAAAAATCCGCATGGTGTTGGGGAGGAGCACAATACATGTAAAAGTATTTTGAGAAAAGCATAAAATTCCATCCAAATGTAAGGTGTACACAGAGTGGGGGAAGAGGGAATGGGGAGATGGTCATGTGTCCATTATGGAATGTGGATGTGTGTCTAGAGGCAAAGACTCAAAATTAACTACTTCCAAATCTATTAACCTAGAATGGGGCACCATCTTGTCCCCAAATCCACAAGCCAGCCCTAGCAAAGCATCAACTTACTAGGCGAGGCTAGAACAAACTTTAAGGCCTATTTAAGGCTTCGTTTCCAGTTCTTCCTTCCACTTGGTACCTACTTGCCATCTGCAGAGATAAAAGTCTCACCTGAGGTCTTGTAAGCAGGTTTCTTCTTGGCCATGCCTTCAGATTTGGACCTGCTATTTTGCTTCTCTGCAAAGTCAGATTTTGCGGTGAGGTTCTCTGCAGTGTTCAGGAGCCCCTGGGAAGCACTTCTTCTGATTCGATGTTCCCTACCTGCAGAGGATGAAATTGGGCCCAAGGGCAAGGAAGGAAGCCAGGTAAAGTTATCTCGTTGCTCACTCTTATACTTCTGTGAGGAAGGGATTCTTTTCAGTCGAACTCCAAAAAGGTTTTCAACATCAGCCTCATTGGATAAATCTGAATGGCGGTTATTATTTCTACCATCACGCTCAAGAATTTCTTCCTTAGAGTAAGTGCCCCCAGAAATGGATGTTTGCCAGGCAGGATCAGTGGTGAACTTCCCAGGTTTGGTAGCAGGCATTAGGATGCTCTTAATGAGGTCTTCAGAACCTCGGCTGTGCTTCTTGGTTTTGTTTGGAGCAGCTGGGACTCTTGGTAGGGACCAGCTGCCAGCCTTGCTCTCAAAAATGGTTCCCTCAGCAGGAGCAGAACTTGAATAAATGTATTGCTGATATTCAGGGTCTCCAAAAGCCTGGAAAGGGTCACTGGGACGCAGGTGCTCCTCAGGACTGCTCCACTGTACAGGTATGTTCACTGAGCCCATTGGGAAAATCTGTGGCTGGAATTCAGCCAAGGCTTGGGAAGGGCGTCTGGAAGGTATCTGCTCTTCATATTTCTTGCCCTCTTCAGAAAAGGTGTTGGAAACTGAGCAGACTTCTTGCTGGTACTCAAGCTTCCCCAAGTCCTGGGAAAGCTGTCTCAGAGGTGGCTGCTTTTCAGAACTGCTCCACTTCACAGGAGCACTCTCTGAATATGAGAAACCTTCTTGTGGGTCTTCGGGCCTCCCTGCGGACTGTAAAGGGTGCCTCACAGGCAGCATCTTCACAGAAATGCCTCCCTCAGGGTCAGCGCTCTCCCAGTCTGAGAACACCTGGTGCTCGACTTTAGGCCTCGAGGAAGATTTAAAAGGGTGGTGAGGCAGAGGATCCGCGTAAATGCCTCCCTCAACAGCAGGGCTCTCTGAAAAGATTTGCTGCGCCATAAACTTCACGAATGACTGGGCAGGACGCCTGGGACACTGCGATTTCTTAGAAATGCCTTCTTCAATAGCAGTGTTTTCTAGACGTGAGGACATTTCCTGAATTCTAGACTTCACCGAGAACTGGGTAGGATATTCAGGAGGCAGTGGCCTCCCAGAAATGCCTGCCTCGACAGCGGCATTCTTAACACTTGAGGACGTTTGCTGGACTTTCTGTTTCACAGTGGACCAGGACTGATGTCTGGGAATTGGCAGCTCTGAAGAAATGCCCTTCTCAGTGGCAACATTCTCTGGACCTGCAGAGACTTGTTGCTTGAATTTAGGATTCACCCAAGGCTGGAAAGCGTATCTGGGAGGTATTGGGTCCACGGGACTGCTGCTCCTTCCTGCAGAAGTGCTCACTGAGCCTGAGGAGACTTCTTGCTCAAATACTGATCTCATCCGGGGCTGAGAATGATGTCTGGGAGGCCTCGACTCCATAGAAATGCTCCCCTCAGTGGCAGAGCTCTCTGGACCTGCAGAGATTTGTCGCTTGGATTTAGGGTTTACCCATGGCTGGAATGGGCGTCCGGGAGGCATGGGCTCCGCAGAACCGCTCCATTCTGCAGAAGCACTCACTGAACCTGCAGAGACTGGTTGCTTGACTACTGATCTCGCCAGGGGCTGAGCAGGCATTCTGGGAGGCAGTGGATCCATAGAAATGCCCCACTCAACAGCAGTGCTCTCCAAATCTGCAGAGACACGTTGCTCAAATGTAGGGATCACCCAAGGTTGGAAGGTGTGTCTGGGAGGCACTGGCTCCCCAGGACCACTCCATCCTGCAAAAGTGCTTGCTGAGTTTAGGGTAATCATCTGTGGCTGCAATTTAGGCCTCCCCAAAGGCTGGGAAGGGCATCCAGGAGGCAGCAGCTCCACAAAAATGCCTTCCTCGATGACAGTGCTTTCTGATATTTCCTGGACTTCAGGATTTGTGAAGCGCTGAGGAGAATATTTGGGGAGAAGAGGCTCCGCAGAAATGACTCTCTCAGCAACACCCTCTGAACCTAAGAACATGTTTTGTTGAACTTTAGGGTTCATCATGGGCTGGGAAAGAAGTTTAGGAGGCAGAGGCTTCATAGAAATACTCCCCTCAACAGCCGTGCTGTCTGGAAATGAGGAAACTTTCTGCTGCACTTTAGGGCTCACCCATGGCTGGAAAGGGTGTCTGGGAGGGCTCAGCACCACAGAACCGCTTCCCTCATCAGCAGCACTCTCTGCACCTTTGGAGACTTGCTCTTTGACCGTTGGTCTCACCAAGGGCTGGGAAGGACATTCAGGAGGCAGCAGCTCCATAGAAACAGCCCCTTCCATACTTGTAATTTCTGGACCTGAGGAGACATTTTGCTCAACTTTAGACCTCCTCAGGCACTTAGAAGACATTCTGGGAGGCAGCGGCTCCATATAAATGCCCCACTCCACAGCAGCGCTCTCTGGATCTGCAAAGACTTGTTGCTCACGTGTAGGGCTCACCCATGGCTGGAAAGGGCGTCTGAGAGGCACAGGCCCCACAGAACCGCTCCATTCTGCAACAGTGCTCACTAAGCTGGTGGAGTCTTGTTGCTGAATGGTAGGCCTCACAGTGGGCTGGGAAGGGCATCTGGGAGCCAGTTGCTGCACAGAACCATTCCCCTCTTTGGAAAGGTTCTTTGAAACTGAAGAGAGTTCTTGTTGCTCTTCAGGCTTCCCCAAGGCCTGGGCAGGGTGTTTGAGGGCCAGATCTTCCTCCGAGCTGCTCAAATCCTCAGCACTGTTGTACTTTTCAACATAACTATCGGATACTGTGGAGACTTCTTCATCTTCAGGCTCCTGTAAGGACTGGGAAGCGCATCTGGGGACCAGTTGCTCCTCAGAGCTGTTCAAGTCCACAACAAAACTTTTTGATTCTGATAAGACTTCTTGTTCATCTTCAAGCTTCTCCAAGGACTGGGAAGAGTGACTGTGAGCCAGATCCTCAGAACCACTCTCGTCCTTGGGAATACTATCTGAATCTGAGACTTCTTTAGCTTCAGGCCTCCCCAAAGACTGGGGAGAGTATCCAGGAGGCACCTGCTTTTCAAAATGGCTTACTCCCACAGCTAAACCTTCTGATTCTGGGAAGACTTCTTGTTCATCTTGAGGCTTCCACGAGGACCAGAAAGCATGTCCAGGAGCCAGCTGTTCTTCAGAACCACTCCCCTCCTCTGAAGCACTCTCTGAATCTGAGGGGACTTCTTTAGCTTTAGGCTTCCTCAAGGACCGGGCAAGGCTTCTGGGAGGTAGCCTCTGGGCAGAAATGCCTCCCTCAGCCGTGTTACTGGTAACATCCATCATACCCCAAATACTTGCTGCAAAGGCCTGGAGAGCATTTCTAGGAAGCTTTCTTTTGTGGGTAGTTGGGGCATTGTGGGCTGACTCCATTTTAGATTGGGCATTTTGTGAACAAAGACTGAAAGCTTCTTTCTCTTCCGACTGGATATGAGAAGGATCTGTGGACATCTGAGCCTCTGCTGCCACTGAGAGAATGGCCTCTTTTTGGGTTGTAGAAAGGCTTTTCACCATTGGTAAAAGAGAAGCTCTGGCTTCTGTCTTCGCAGCTCCAGAAGCCTGCTCTTCGTGGCATGGTAGTGGACCACTAGCCATGGACTCTTCCGCGTCTTCAGGTATGGGTTGTGCTGATGCTTTTCTGTCTTTGAAATCTATGCCGGCATTTCTCTTGCCTGTGTCACCTTTATCTGAAAGAAACTCCTGAGAAGTGGTGGTTTCTGCTTGTTCAGTTGTAGGCTGCTCCATGATTTGCTCCTCCAAGGGCAGGTGCCAGAAATTTCTGTCAGTCTTATCAGTAGGTGAGTACCCAGCTCTGTCGCCCAGGCCGTGCCCTGGACTGGATTGTTTAAAGCTTCTTCCTTTGGATTCACACTCACTCATCCTGGAAGTACTAGATCCTTTTCTTCTCCATCTTCTTCCATATGCTGCTGACATTGGATAGCCCAGACTTGCAGCAGCATCCGTGTTTAGAGCCTGATCTATTGTCTTCTTATCATAAATCTCAGTTTTGTTGCTCTGTTCCTGGCTTGAGAGACCTGTACCAAAGACAAATAAGGAAAAGAGAAAAGAGAAAAAGAGAAACACATGTGTGCTTTTGACTTCCTGTGCCCTGGCCCAATGGGTACCTATTTGCTACTGAATTCCCTAGTATGGAGAAGTGGCTGTTCAGAAGACAGAGAGTAACTTGGTCACTATTAGCCTTCTGCAGTTTGGACATTTTTAAATCAGAGGGAAATGCCAGTTTTTTTAACTGATTTCTGGATTGGCTCTTCACCATTTTATCAATAGTCTGGTCCACCATTGGCCGTGAGACATATCAAAAGGCAAAATTTGAACTCATAACAATGATTACCTTTGAGGAAACTGACTGGGGCAGAGGGAAGGGAAATTTTTACTTTCTATTTAGCTTTTCTATTTTCTACTTACTGTTTATCTGAACTGCTTGAAATTTCATATCGTATGCATGTATTGGTTTTATTTTATTTTATTTTTTAGAAAGGTATCAATAGGAGTTATCTGGGAGGTTGAGTTACGGCCCTCCTTTCTTCTAATTTCTCCTCTCTTGTATTAAAATAATCCTATGTAATATATATGCAAAGCAATTCTTGGAACACCTTAACAGGCCTCTGGTCAAGCACAAGGTAGCAGTTATATAGATTGCTCCTCTGCTTTCCAGTACTTTGTCTAAGAAACTTAATTTGATCCCCAGGTGAAAGGATTCCTTGCTGCCTTCCTTCCCTCACCATCTGCTGCATCCCTAGCTCCATCTAGTGGCTTCATATCACATCCAGCGCACATCTCACATCCAGCATACAGTGCTGGAAAAGCTGGTTGTGCTCCAAACCACTCCCATTATATGGAAAACCAACCAAAGTATTTGCCCCCAAAGGTATTGACTTGGTTCTAGCCTCTGTGTGTAAAAGAGACAACTATTAAAAAAATAAATCTGAAAACAACATAAAAGATTACTCATTTAGTCTTTCTTTCTATTTTTTTGCAGGACAGTTTTGTGGTTTTGTTAGTTTTCATGGGAAAATGTGTTTAGGAATATCCTGTCTTTGAACCCACATATGAAATCCTTTGTGGCAAAAACATGAATAACTGTTCAACTTAATTTGTGGACCTGGATTTTGTTTTATCAAATATTGCTTAAAATTAGCTTGCCTTCAGCTGGAGCCAACATTCACATATGTACACACACAAACACACAGAGAGATATTTTCACTCGGGTGGTATTCGTTGTTTGGGGATTTACAGATGTTGGCTGCCAAGGACATCTGTTTGCAGCTGCCCAAGCTCTCTCTGCCCATGGATATGGGAAATGGTCTCACTGTTAACATAAGACCTTTTCTCTCTATTGGAAGAGAAAGGCTACTTTAAAAAATGATTTTGGGGGCCAATTCTATTATTCTTGTCTGGTTCTGCTGTTGAAGAAGAATGCTAAAGGGCAAGGCACTGACTAGCACTCTCCTATCTGGGCTCATTGAGGAACTCAGCGTGTACATTAGCCTCAGAGAGGATTAAACACATTCACAAATGAAACACCTCTTTGGCTGGAAATTCATTTAGATAAAATAGGAATCCAGGTATGACCCTTTAACCTAAATCGCACCCAAGTGGCAACTGTACTAATTTGGCAGTTTAGATGGAGAAGCCTGGGCCACCTTCATCTGCATCTTAAATGGAAAGCTCTGAAGACGGAGGGTAGCAGTCCTGGCTAATTCTTGTGTATAGCTCCTGTCACGTAGCATTGTGCAATGAAGCCTGTCACACGTGTTTCTGGGTGAAAGTGAAGATGTGCCAACCTGCACTGTCTTTTTTCAGCTCCTTTTGATAGGCTTCTTTTGGTTTGGTTGTAATGTTTTCTTCTTCAGATTCCTCCTGCTTTGGTTTCACCTAAAACAGAGAAAGAAAGGGCTTGAATCTGGCTGACGTGCCCTCTGCCTATCCCTTCATGGTTGCAAAAGGAAAAAAAAAATTAGTAAAAAGGTCCTTGATGCTAGGTGCCTAACAATACCATTAAAGATGGAAGTTATTTCCAATGGCATCCATCATCGAGACATCCCTGGGAATCGTTCTACCTATTGGAAGTGGTTCATCCCCATTTGGGGTTTCTAATCTCTGAGTGACAGGCTGCAGGGATCTCTCTGAAACACCCCAGAAACTACTGAACCACACTGTAAGGCCAGAAATCTGAAAATAGGGTTGCTGGGCCTGATGGCAATCATGCCCTTGGCGACATTGGAATTCTCAGATTTGTTTCACCGGACCTGTGAGCCAAATTCAAATCCTGTCTGGCTTCTTTTCAAGGACTTTAGTGAAAGTATAAATTATATCTTTCCAGCTCAAAGGAAGAAAGAGGATTGGGGTTTTGCTGGGAGGAAAGAAAGGAAAAAATGAAGGGCTCAGCCCTTACAGTGAATGAGTTGAAATTGGTTTAGTATAAACAAGGTTTTTAGATAATTACAGTGCAACTCTGGAAATGTCAAAGGAACACTGCACTGAACAGTGTCTGGAATTTGCTTAGTGTAATCCCTTTATGGCACGCATGTAAAGAAACACATACAACTCTTTACACTCCCACTCAAAGTGCCTGTGCAAACAGACTCAGCTCAAAATCATTTGCTTTTGAGTAAATGAGGTCAGATAGACCTGGGTTCAAATCTCTTCATCATTTACTTGCCGTGTGACCTTGGGAAAGTTATTCTCTGAATCTCTGTGTCCACATCTATAAACGTGAGATGAGGAGAAGCCTCCTGTGGGACTTGCAGATCTAAGAAATTCCAGAGAAGGAAGAAAGTGGTAGAAGCCCCTGTGTCATAAATTATCTTGGATCTCTTTCTATTCACCCATGTGTCAGGGAGAGAGTGACAGGGAAGAAGTAGATGTCTCAGCCTTCTCAGAGGGTGCTGCCCAGGCCTTTTCTGAACTAGGCTATGCATAAGGGAGAAAGTCAACATTCCCCATCTCTTAGGCTTGTGGTGAGGTGTCCAGGGGATAATGCATGTATAAGGTTTGGCACCTAGTAATTGGTGACCCCTTCATTGACACCAAACTAAGGAGATCTTCTCGGGGCCACCAGAGGGCTTCCCGCAGCCTCCCTGCTTCTCCCACTATTCAACTTGTATTTTGCTCACTTTCCAAAGTGAAATTGAGATGTTCAAGCTAGAGGCAACATGGTGGAGTGAAAAAAGTACTGGGCTAGAAGTCAGAAGACTGGATTCTGGTCCTAGACCTGCCACCACCTGGGTGTTTGACTTTGGGGATGTACTTGAATTATTTGCGCTTTAACGTTCCTCCCCTGCAAAATGCTTGTACTACACAATCATTTAGTCTCTTACTGCTCTGATTTACAGCCTCTTACTTTTAGCCCAGAATCACTGGGGAATTGGGCGTTTTGTTTTTTAGATCGCTCCTTGATAACCTAAGGAATTGGGTGTTTGACCAAAGTGAACTCTCCAACTAACTGACACATCCTTTTAAACACCAGCATCTTTTAATTCTTAACTTTTAGTAAAAACCTTTTCCAAAAGCATTACTTCCCTATCTTCTTAAACGGGGATCAGGGAACATAATCCACCTTTTCTTGACTTAGACAAATAGTGAAGATGATCCATTACATTGGATTATGATATAGTGTGGCCCTGAGGGACCTATTGAGGTGGGCAAAGTTCTTGAGCCCCAATACTAAATGGCCCAGATTGTTCCTGTCATCTCTCTCTGCTATCAGATGTCACTTCTCTTTACTGTCGAGTCTCTGAGTGTGATCTGTGGCCATGTTTTATTATTTGTTCATTCATTTGTTTTGAGACAGGGTTTTGCTCTGTCGCCCAGGCTGGAGTACAGTGGCGTGATCATAGCTGACTGTAGACTCAAACTCCTGGGCTTAAGTAATCCTCCTGCCTCAGCCTCCTGAGTTGCTAGGACTACAGGTGCCCACCACCACACCCTGCTAATTTTTAAAATTTTTTGTAGAGATGGGGTCTCACTATGTTGCCCAGGCTGGTCTCAAACTCCTGGCCTCAAATGATCCTCCTGCCTCAGGCTCTCAGAGTGTTAGGATTACAGGCATCAGCTACCACACCTGACAGGCCATGTTTTTAACATAGTAGGTCTGCTTGCTAGAAAGTCATATGGCAGAACTTTGTGACATCTATTTGGAGATCTCTGGAGGGGCTAACAACTGAGTTTCGAATTTTTGGAGTTGCTGGAAGCCTGACCTCCAAATGAGTAGAAAAGTGCTGCAATTCGTCAACAATGGGTCTCATCTGATTAATAACGAAAAGAATCCTGATCTGGGGTGAGGGCTGAATATCCTTACAAAGAAGGCTGAGTGAATTCCCAGATGCTAAACCAATCGGCAGTTTCTGGAGGTTTAAGTGACTCACTGTTTCTGCTGTCTTTAGTCCCTTTTATATAAGTTCCAAATGGATAGGACACCCCACCCGATGGACGCAATCTTGCTCACCCTTCTGAGGGTTTCAAGCCCAGGATGGTGCCCTCAACGTTGCCATCTCCACTTAGGGTATGGGTCTCCTAAACCATACCATTTCCCTAGGAGCAATTTGCAAAGGCTGGAATTCATCTTTATTTTTTATATATAGGAGTTTATTCCTGGGTCTCTCAAGGACTTACAGGCACTTGAAGGTTCTTTTTCTTCTTTTGTTTCCGAGGATTTAAAGTCATCTTGTGTCGAGCAGCCGAAGAATCCAAACAGCCCTTGATGGTGGCTGGGGCGCTGAAACCAATGGGCAGCTGGGTGCTCCTGGGAGAGGCAAGCGTGGCAAATGCAGTCAAGGACTGGGAGTCATCAGGTTCGGATGTTGGCTCAGAGGTCTGCAGAGGGTAGGAGAAAATAAACAAGTCAACCCATATACGGCCACTGCTCTCAAACATTGGAAATTCTTCTGGCTGAAGAATTCCTAGATAAGAAATCCTTCCTGAACTACTGTCCCTTTTTCCTGCATTCCCAGTCAACAGGCTCATTCATCAGAGGCAAGCTCCACACTTTTACTGGTTCCCTTGCAGAAGAAAACAAGAAACAGGAAGAAGTTCATGTTACTCTACTGCTTAGAAAGCATTCAGGGGCATCCCACTGCCCTTGGGATGGGATCACAACCACTTAACGGAGTTTACATGGTCAGAGGAAGCCCTGCATGTCTCTTGTCCTACATCCCCTTCTTATTGACAGGAAGACATCTGGCTGAGGTGAGAGGCACAATCTGTGTCAGTGAAACCCACCAAGGGTCTGCGATTTCTACATGGAAGGGTTGGGTGGAGGGAAGAAAATCAGGTTGGAAGAGGGCCTGTGTGCAAGCTGCATTTTCATAGAGAGCACACCGCCTTTATTTATAATTACTGTTTCTGAGAGCAAGGCTGGTGGGAGGCCCCTCAGGAGCTGAGTGCTCCCACCTCCAGTGGGGTGGGGATGGAGCCTGGAACCTTGCCCTCCTTATGGCTGGCCTCCATCTCTCCAAACTATTTGGTTCTGGGATACCTAGCTGAATTCCTCTGCAGGAGCTTCAAAATAGTCTCCTCTGGGATTCTGGGCAGAACACTTTCCACATCTCAAAAAGCCATTCCCAGAGCTCCTTCCATTCCTAAGAAGCTTCAGAATTCTGTTAACAGAAGCCCCTTTGAAGACCAGGTGATAAGTTGCCTCTTTCCTGGATGCCAGTAGCAAATGACGTAATTTAGCAGGTAGACAGAATTTCCATTTGTGTTTACCCACTAAGTTCTTTTCAAACTAGCTTTGCAAAGTGCCAGGGACCCCTCTGGTACTTGCAGCTTTCACATTTCCCACCACTACTGTATGCTGAGCCAGTGATTGACATACAATGGAACTTTAGCTATTATCGTAGTTCCAAACACGTCCTTTTATGGCCTGTGATTCCAGTACCTGGGGACTTAGCACAGTGCTAATGGGTCAGGCTGATGATAAATCCAGCTCACCATTCTCAAAAAAGTCAGAAATGGAAAAGTCGGAAATGCTACAGTTGCCTGGTGTGGGGTCAATCATACAAAATTAGGAGTAGTCCCAAGCTTTCCTTAACTTCTTTATGCAACTGTCATCCATGAATTTATATACCACCTCTTCCTGATATTGTTTATTTGGCTTCTGTTATCTATTGCAATTGTAAATTTAACTTCAGTATATAGAGTAAAAGCTCTGGTTTTATTGTTCCAACCTTTTTTGTGCTTCAGGGCAGTCTCATAGCTCTGGTCTTTTGGGACTGGATGATGACATCTGTGCTCCCACCAACCTCACATGCTTTGTCTCCCCGTTGTCTCTGACCACATCACCTGCCATTTTTTGCTCCAGACACACTGCTGGTTTGCTGTTCTTCAAACACTCTAGGTATGATCTTGCCTCAGGGCCTTTGCACTTGCTGTTCCCTCTGCTGGCCATACTCTTCTTCCATGGCTATGTAACTAGCTCCCTCACTTCCTTCAGGTCTTGATTCAAAACCCACCTTTCTCAGCGATGCCTTCCATGGCCAACCTATTTAAAATGTTTAGCTCTGACACTTCATAATCCCCTTCCCTGCATTGCTTTTCTCCTGGTCACTTTTATCAGTATCTAACATACTGTATGTTTTCCTTATTTATCTTGTTTATTGTCCATATCCCCCACTACAATATAAACGCCACGAAGATGGGTTTTCATCTGTTCTATTTACTACTATATCCCCAGCGCCTTAGACTGTGTTTGGTACACAGTAGTTGCTCAATAAATGTTTTTGAACTGTTGAATTAATTATGTTAAAAGCTTCCACCAGATGTTGCCTTTCTGAGGGGTCATCAGAACAAGCCCCTCTAGTAACTGTATCATTTTAGTTATTCCTTCTGAGCCTTTGCTAGCTCCAGCCAAAGGTAGAATGAGAAAGATGAGGAGGTCTGTGGATCTGGAAACCCTAAAAGGAACCACGCAATCTGCTTTGCATGAAAGCTAACTTATGACGCCTACACAGCAAGGAAATATGCATTTAATAAATAAACATTTTCAATTCAGCTGGCACCCCAAATCTTGTGGTACAAACACTACAGACAATAGCATTGTTTACTTTAGTGAAACTCATTGTATAGTATAATAGAAAAATCAGGCTCAGCAAAAATCTGGCAATTTCTAGATCAGGTATGTGCAGGAGAGGTCTTATCTGTTCCCAATCCCAGCCTAAGCCATGAGTCCATCGGACTTAATAGTGGCTGCCAGTCTCCCTGCATTAGTTTGACCCTCACTAAGGAATCTCTAGACAACAATCTAAACACAAACCCATAGCTATCCTCAAACCTGGGCTAAAAATTAGAGAGCAAAGTCATCAAGCGTTATCCCCACCTGACTATGGAGCTCAAGCTTTGACGTGTGATTTAAAACAGCCCCAAGAGGATCTCTGTTCCTGTGTTTAAAGTATATTGTGTGGGTATAGAGTACATGTGTATTTTATGACTTTCCTTAAACTTATCAGTGAATTAAATAAACTATTTATCCGCTCTCTGGAACTCCGGGCACTGTTTCTCAATGTATTGTCTGGGAACCTCCAGCATCAAAATCACCTGGAATGACTGTTGAAAAAGCGCATTTTGGGAACATATCACAACCTAGCAAATAGGAATATCAGGAGAAGGGCCTTAGAATAGGCCTAACAGGGTCTCCAAGTGGGCCATAAAGAGAAAGAGTCCTATTTTCAAACAGTGCAGCAAGTTTCTAAATAATCCCATCAATTGCCTTAGAAGAGGAGCCAGAAATACATAGATTCCCTCTGGTACGTGGAGCTCCCTCTTAGGCCCTATTCTTTCTCTTGGCCCTATTGGTTAGGAGCAACTTAGAAAAGTTACCACAGAGCCAACCACAGGATTTTATGGGTTACCCAGAAAAAGCAAATCAAATCCCTTCCTGGCAAGATTCTGAAAGAAAAGTGAGTGGAGGAAATGGGACTCCTTTCTCTACATCTGCTTCCTCACCCCCTCTAACCCCACTGCTCCTTCCCTGCACTCTGAGAGCCAACATGCCCTCTCTGAACCCAGTGTGCATATTATTAAGGAAGCTGAGATGTTTTCATTTCTTCTCCTATGTTTTAGAGGGAGTTTAGCACAGACAGTTTCTGATTAACACCTGGAGTTAAATGGGCTCCTTTTGCCTCAACATCTGGAAGATGTGCCAGGCCTGGTACCTACTAACCTAGAATCTTCCTGGGGAAGGACCCTGGTTTGGGCCTTGGGCCAGGAAAGGGATCCTTTAGCATTGGTTAGTAGGGGGCTAGACACGCCTTTGCTGTTAGCAGGGTTAAGAGCTGCTCTTTGGAAAATTAAAATACATTTTAGCTTCTTTTTTTCTTTTCCTCCTCTCAAGTTTCTAGATCTAGTGCAAAGTAGTTCAGTCAAAAATGCACCTTTTGATCACCTTTTTGATGATTTCTTTTTCCGTTGTTTGATGCTAGGGTTTCCCACTTTTGAGTAGGAACAGAGCAGTTTGGCTGCTGCCTTAGAGCAAAGGAAAGCCCTGATTGTTACGTCTTAAATAAGAGTAGTACCTGGTGGCTGTTTAGGCCCAGGTTTCATCAAGCATTTGGCCTGGAAAGCTGTCACCCTGGGGAAAAAATACATTCTGAAAGTGTCTGGGAGGCTTTGACACTGAGGTGCTAGGGAGTTGGGCTCTGTGTGAACCATTCAGTCAAAAACTAGAAAGGCATGCAGTCTTTGGAATGTCTCCAGAAGAAGAAGCAACTCTTGGTGGGAAAAGGGGTTCTTGGTGGGAGACTTCTGTACCAAGAGGTACTGGCACAGGGTGTGAGACCCAATAACGGCTGTTAGGATTTTAATTCCCCGGGTGTGCCAAAGTGGCTTTTGTGCCCATTCCTGAGAGTTCCTGCACAGCTGCTGCTTCACTCAGAATCCTTGTTACACAAAAACTGCTGCAGCCAGCATTTTTGCCAATTTGAAAGTTCTAGGAGATAGAATTTCAGATATTCCCTACAGCCCCTCCCCCCAATCATAGTCTCTTCAATTTCTTAACTAGCAGAGAGAATATGAACATGGAATTTGGAATTAAATAGGCCTGAATTTGAGGTCCTAGTCATGCCATTTATTGGCTATTCGACCTTGAACAAATTCACTAACGTCTTCGAGCCTCAGTTTTCATGTCTGTAAAATGAGGATAATATTAGTACATACTTTGGTTTATTGTTGTAAAGATTAAATAAAACGATACTAAAGTTCTTAGTTAGCACTATGCCTTTCACATATGAAACTCTCAATAAATGTTAGCTGCTGTCGCTATTGCTGGGCATCGGTTGGGCAAAGTTACAGAACTGCTAGGAGCCACATGCTCCAGTGAAAAGTGCTACGGATTTGGTCAAGAGTCCTGAGATCAAGTCCCAGCTCTATCTTTGATTGCCCCTGTGGTCATGGCAAAGTCACTTCGTCTCTCTGAACCTCAGGTTTTTTCATCTAAATTGGGAGTAACAGTATCTTTCCTATCTACCTTACAGAGTCATTGAGAGAATCAAATGCACCTATATATGCAAAATCACTTTGTAAGTTGCAAATATCTGTGCAACAATGGGGAGGGGGGCATTATGCCCTCCTTTGACAGAGGATTTATTTTTATTTGTTTTTTAGAGACAAGGTCTCACTCTGTCACCCAGGCTGGTGTGACACGATCATAGCTCACTACAGCCTTGAACTCCTGGGCTCAAGTGATCCTACTGCCTCAGAATCCCAAGTAGCTGGGACTCCAGGCATGCCTGTACAGGCAGATGATTTAAAAAAAAAAAAAAAAGATTGCTCTGGGCTTCAGAGACTTATTTGTGAAACTGTAATGGTGAATTATGGAGTAAGCCACAGGATAAAGCTAGAGACATGATAAGAAAGAGGCAACCTTGCATCAATCTAAATTAACTCTTCATTAGCCAATATAACGGAATAATTGACAACTACTTAACCCTCAACATGTTAAATACCAACATTTGTCCTGCAATGGGACTAAGGCCAGGTCGTTTCATCAGCTCAAGCTTTAAGCTGATATACCCCTTTCTCAGGAGTGAAAATGGATTTGGTGGTGTGTGTATGACTTCTTTTCTATACTGTTATTTTTACCCTTAAAAGCAATATTGAAGAAAAATGTTCTACAGACTCATTATGGAATATAGATGGAATGACCCAGGCTGTGGAGGTTGTGGGGTCAGGGAAGAACTAAGCAGGAAAATCCTCTGGTCCAAGGGTGGATGGATTAGTCAGGCCCTGCTAGGACAGTGCCTACCAGGGAAGGCTTGGGCTTGTCCCTCTGGATGGTGAAAGCTGGGGATGGACAGTCACAGTGGCTCATTATGTCACAGATACCATGCAGAGATACCTGTTCATCCACACTACCTGTCTCACCTATACTCAAAGAACTGAAGCCACTGAACCAGGTCAGAGGGCTGTGAGACCTAAAGAGGAAGATCACTCAGGGAAGAAGCAGTAAGCTTTGCTAACTGGAACCGAAAGAGACAAAGCACCCAACTCTTCACCCAAGGAAATGTGGAAGGAATAGGCTGAGACAGCAATTACTTAAGACAGTCCTTCCAATTCTGTCCCAGGGGATTTTGAGGAGAAAGCAAGCCTAGAGTAAAAGTTCTACTGGCTCCATAAAGGATAATATGTGTTTCCCCCTTCCACCAGTAGGAGGCAGCAGCTCAGAGAAGAAAAAATAAAACAGTAAACTTGTAAAGACTCCTCTGAGGGAGTAGAGATTTATTCATCTTTTAGTCTGACTTCTCTGGATGCATTGGTTCTCTGCTTAGCTCCCTATTTGCTGCTCAATGAGAAGGCAGTAGGAGCTGGGTTTGTGGGGAGGCACCTGGGAATATATGATTTTGGGGTCATAATTTATAAGCATCTCAGAGAATCATCCAGGCCAGCACATCTGGCTGGGATGGTCATTCTAGCTATTTCTTGGGATGCTGCTACTGCTCCTATTGCTCTGCTGCTGCCACCTGTCTGCCTTGTGTTCACCACGGTGAACTAATAAGTCTGGAAGCATGGCATAAATAGCTAAGAAACCCTTATGCCTGGGGGAGGTAGGAAATTGAATGTAACGCCCAAAACTAGACTTTATATCTGACAGCCCAACATTTAACCTATATTAACATGACTCAATTCTTGAATTTACTAATAGAGAGTTTATATTCGAGCAGGACAAATGTTTAGACTGGTGCTTTGAAATGTTGACCATACATAATTTAACATTATTCATTAACCTAGAATATACATAGTTAGCCTACTCAAATTAATAGAAAGAGAAAACTACGTGTCTTAAAATGTTATCTAATTTTCTTAATTATAATCCCCAAAGTAACCACTAAGAAAATAATTTTTAAATGTACAGAAAAGAAAATAAGGGAATGAGAACAGTATGCTAAAAAAAATCAATTAAACCCAAAAGAAGGTAGTAATGAAGGAGCTAAGGAACAAAAATTGTGTAAGATATACAGGAAAAAAGAGCAAAATGGCAGAAATATTTTCTTATTAGTAATAACCATGAATATAAGGGAATTAAACTCTTCAATTAAAAGGCAGAGATTGGCATGATTAATAAAAAAGTATGATCCAGCTATATGCTGTCTACAAAACACTCACTTGAGATCCAAAGACATAAATAGATTGAAAGTGAAAGGACAGTAAAAGATAGTCCAGGAAAATAGTAAGCAAAAGAGAGCTGGGGTGGCTATACTAATAATAAACAAAATAGACTTTTTTTTTTGAGACAGGATCTCACTCTGTGGCCCAAGGTAGAGTGCAGTGGTGTGATCATAGCTCACCGCAGCCTCAAACTCCTGGGCTCAAGCAATCCTCCAGCCTCAGCCTCCCCAGTAGCTGGGACTACAGGTGCACACCACCATGCTCAGCTATTTTTTTTAATTTTGTAGAGATGGGGTCTCTCTTTGTTGCAGAGGCTGGTCTTGGACTCCCAGCCTCAAGCAATCCTCCTGCCTTGGCCTCCCAAAGTGCTGGGATCATAGGCATGAGCTACTACATCCAGCCAAAATAGACTTTTTGAGTCAAAAATTGTTACAGGAGACAGAGATGTACATTATATATTGATAGAAGAGTCACTGTATCAGGAATATATAACAATCATAAGCATATACATATCTAACCACAGACCTACCTCCCAAAACAAGAAACAAAAATTGACAGACCTGAAGGGGGAAATAGGCAATTCTATGATAATACTTGGAGAATTCAGTACCCCATTTTCAATAATGAATAAACAACTAGACAGAATGTCAGTAAAGAAATAGAGGACTTGAAACAATACTATAAACTGAGTAGACCTAACAGACATACACGGAACACTCCATCCAACTGCAGAATATACATTATTCTGGAGTGCACACGGAACATTCTCCTGAATAAACCATATGTTAGGCCAAAAAATAAGTCTTAATAAATTTAAAAAGACTGAAATAATATAAAGTATCTTCTCTCATCACAATGAAACTAGAAATCAGTAACAGAGGAAAAACTGGAAAATTCACAAATTGGTGAACATTAAATAGCACACCCTTAAGAACCAATGGGTCAAAGAAGAAATCAAAAGGAAAGTTAGAAAATACTTTGACATGAATGAAAACTAAAACAAAATATAACAAAACTTATAGGATAGCAAAAGCAATCCTCAAAGAGAAATATATGTCTGTATATGTCTATGTTAAAATAGATCAAAGACCTCAAATCAATAACTGAACTCTCTACCTTAAGGAACTAGAAAAGGAAAAGCAAATGAAACCCAAAGCTAGCATAAGAAAGGAAATAATAGAGATTAGAACAGAAATAAACGAAATGGGAAACAGAAAAACAACAGAGAAAAGCAACAAAACCAAAAATTGGTTCTTTGAAAACATCAACAAAATTGACAAACCTTTATCTAGACTGACTAAGAAAAAAGACAAGATACAAATTACTAAAATTAGAAATGAAAGTGGGAACATTATATTACCATACAGAAATACAAATGATTATAGGACAGTACTATAAATAATTATATGCCAACAAATTAGATAATCTAGATGCAATAGATAAATTCCCAGAAATACCCAAATTACCAAAACTGATTCAAGAAGAAATAGAATATTTGAATAAAACTATAACAAGTAAAGAGATTGAATCAGTATCAAAACCTCTCAACAAAGAAAAAAATCAGGACCAAATGGCTTCACTGATGAATTCTACCAGACTTTTAGAGAAGAATTAATAACAATCCTTCATAGACATTTCCAAAAAAATAGAAGAAGGAACACTTCCTGACTGATTCTATGAGGCCAGCATTAACATGATACCAAAGCCAGGTAAAGGGATCACAAGAAAAAAATGCTATAGGACAATATCCTTATGAATACACATGCAAAAATACTAGCAAACCACATCTAATAGCATATTAAGGTAATTATACATCATATCAAATTGGGATTTTTCCCAGGATTGCCAGGAGGGCTCAGCATATGAAAATCATTCAATGTAATATAGCATATTAATAGAATAAAGGATAAATATTACATGATATTCCCAATTTATGCAGAAAAAGCATTTGATGAAGTCCAATACCCTTTCGTGGTAAAAAAAAAAAAAAGCACTTAACAAACTAGGGATAGAATGTATGTATGAAAAATCCACGGCTAACATGATCTTAATGGCAAAAGACTGAAAGCTTCCCCCAAGATCAGGAACAACATGAGGATGTCTGTTTTCACCACTTCTACTTAATATTCTACTAGAAGTTCTAGCCAGACCAATTAGGCAAGAAAAAGAAACAAAAGAAAAAAGAAGAAACAAAAGGCATCCACATTGTAAAGCAACAAGTAAAACTATCTCTAATCACAAATGATACAATCTTATATAGAGAAAATTTTAAAGAATCCCCATAAATCTATTAGAGCTAATAAATGAATTCATAAAAGTTGAAGGACATATGACCAACACACAAAAACCCATTGTATTTCTATACACCAAAATAAACAACCCCACAAGGAAATTAAGAAAGCATTTCTATTTACAATAGCAGAAAAATAATAAAATACTTAAGAAAAATTAAACCAAGGAGGTGCAAGACTTGTATACTGTAAACTACACAAAATTGCTGACAGGAACTTAAAAAGACCTCAAAAAATGGAAAGACATCTTGTGTTCATGGATTTAAAAAATTAATGTTAAGGTGGTATACTCCTCAAAGTGATTTACAAATTCAATGTAATCCCTATCAAAATCCCCAGGGGCCTTTTTGAAAATATGGAAAAATTTACCGTAAAATTTGTACAGAATTGCAAGGGACCTTGAATAGCCAAAACATCTTGAAAAAGAAGAACAAAATTGGAGATCTCACACTTCCCAATTTCAAAACTTATAAAACTACAGTAACCAAAACAGCATAGTACTGATATTAGGATAGGCATATAAATCAATGGAATAGAATTAAGAGTACAGAAATAAACCCCTTTGTCTATGGCCAACTGATTTTCAACAAGAGTGCTAAGATAATTCAATGGAAAAAGAATAGTCCTTTCAACAAATGGTACCAGGACAACTGTATCCATATGCAAAAGAATGAAGTTGGACCCTTATCTCACATCACATACAAAAATTAACTCAAAATGGACCAAAGGACTAAATATAAGAGCTAAAACTCTAAAACATTTAGAAGAAAATGTAGAATTAAATCTTCATGATCTTAGATTTGCCAATTAGATATGACATCAAAAGCACAAATACCAAAAGAAAAAATGGACAAACTGGACTTCATCAAATTTTTTTAAAAAGTTATTCATCAAAGGATACTATCAAAAGACAACTCATAGAATGGGGGAAAATATTTACAAATCATATATCCTATAAGGGTCTAGTATCCTAAATATATAAAAACCTCTTACAACTCAACAACAAAAAGACAAACACCTAATTAATAAATGGGCAAAGGACTTGAATAGACACTTCTCCAAAGAAGATACACAAATGGCTAACAAGCACATGAAAAGACGCTTAACATCATTTGATAGGGAAATGCATATCAAACTCACAATGAGATACTACTTCACACCAACTAGCATGACCATAACTTTTTTTAAAAAGGAAAATAACAAGGGTTGCCAGGATGTGGAGGGATTGGAACCCTCATACACTACTGGTGGGAATGTAATGTAAAGTGGTGTAGCTGCTGGAGAAAACAGTTTGGCAGTTCCTCAAAAAGTTAAACATAGAATTACCACATGACTCAGCAATTCCACCCCAAGGTATAAACCCTGGAGAAGTAAAAATAGTGTTCAAACAAAAACTTGTACTTGAATGTTGATAATAGCACTATTCACAATAGCCAAAAGGTAGATAGGACACAAATGTCTGTCAATGAATCAATGGCTAAACAAAATGTGGTACATCCATACAATGGAGTATTATTCAGCCATAAATAGAAATGAAGTACTGATACATGCTACAATATGGATGAACCTCAAAAACATTACGCTAAGTGAAAGAAGCCAGACACAAAGACCACATATTGTATGATTCCATTTATATGAAATATCCACAATAGGCAAATACAGAAACCGAAAGCAGATTAGCAGTTGTCAGGGGCTGATGGGAGATAGGAATGGTGAATGACTGCCTAATAGGCACTGGGTTTCCATTTGGGAGAACCCAACAAGTTCTGAAACTAGATACTGGTGATGGTTGCATAACATTGTGAACGTACATAATGCCACTGAATTGTACACTTTAAAATGGTTAATAAGATGATAAATTTTATGTTACCTCTATTTTACCACAATAAAAAATGTTATCTAATTCGATCCTTCTACCAATTCAGACTATCCATCCCAATTCATCTGATTTAGTAGCATTTTGCAGAAAATGTAGTCATAGCCCAAATCCTTAAATCAAGGAGCATCCATCCAGGTACTACCAGCCTGTGCTTTAACTTGGTCCTAACCTAATTGTATTTTTGTTGGCATATCCAACTGAAGGCTGCTTCCCTTTATAGGATGTTTTAACATCAAAACAGGGTTTTGTTCTGACTGGTCAATTATCTTCAATATAAATTATGTTTCTATTTATTTTAGTTCGAAAGGTTAATTGTTCCAAACTCTACTTCACTCTAAGAGCCCTTTCAAGTTCAATAACAACCAATTAAATAAAATACACATTAGTTTGAGAATGAAAGTGCTGATATGGGCATAATCTACTAATTTACCAATTGTTGATGGATATTATTTGGTTGACAAACCTAGATATATGAAATACACACACACATACCCTCTCACATGTCAACTGATTTTTCACATGGATATGTGTCTATCAAATAATACTATATGCCCTAACCTTTGAGATTTTTTTATTTCAAAGTGTAGAAGCTTTGCTTCAGTAAAAATCTATATTTTTATCTTCATGAAATAACTCAAAACATCTGGAAAATATTTTTTTTTCTAAAATACTATCTTCCATTGCTTATGAATTAAAATGGTAATTATTTGGCTTGTAGAATTGGATGAAAAATGTGAACCACCATGCCAAGAATGTCAACTCCTTCCCCAAATACCCCTCTAGTGTTGAGCTACAGCAGGAGAAAAGGGAATGTAAGAAGAAATCATGCCTCTGATCTTCAACACCCCCTTCAACTAGCCCTTAGGAGCTAATACCTTCTTTGCTGTTAAGATCTTGTGTGGCAAAGCCTTCTTTTGTGGGCTCTTAGGGACTCATCATCAATAGGGATTTCTACCAGGTCCTTATAAATTGTGTCAGATTGGATAAGAGATAGGCTGATACTGGGTTGGCATGGGAGAAATGGTAGGATCTGTCAAAGGGGAGGATAGAAGAAACAAGTTAAAACCTATGTGCTTTCTCCCAAGTTGCTTGTGTTCTCTTGTTCCTTGATGGTTGAAAGACTAAGAACCAAAAGTGAGAAAAACAGGCCCAGGAAAGAATCTCCTACCTCCCTGTCTTCACTTTCAGTACCTACTCAAACCAAAGATTAATAGCCTTGATTGGTTGCTGCATGCTTTTGTCAATCCCCAAACACAGACAGAAACTTCAAATTGCTTGTTTGAGCAAAATCAGAACCCTGGTGTTATTTCCCTACTGATGCTAGCTATGAAACAAATTTTGTTTAATTCTGATCTTTGTTTTAATTCTGTCCATGTCTTTGGAAGTCCAATTCATGTAGAGGTGAATCTTTGTGTTATGATCTGGAATTGTCATCCAAACTACAATCTTTGCTCCTATTATTCCAGGGATTGTCTGGATTAGATCTTGTCTGTGTTGTTTTCTTATCTTAATCTGGTCAAGATCAATTTTCTGGGATTTTTAAGAAAATCTACAGAACTAGTCCTGGTTTCCTAAATGGATAAAATTGATCATTTGGGTTTTCCTTGGGGTTCAGCAGACTAATTTAGTTAATTCTAGTTTTAAGAACATGGTACACTTGACTTTGAGACACTGGTCCGTGCCATGGTCCTCTTAATATGGATCAGAATTCTTTATTTTAACTTTAACAAATACTGGTTATGCATCTACAATCAATTACATCCCATTACAGGAACTGGGCCTACAGCGATGAACAAAACAAAGTACTTACTGTCATGGAGCTGACATGCTTGCTTCTATCATAGGCCCTGCTCAGTCCATGGCCATACCCCCCTGAATGTGCCCAATCTCATCTAGGACCTGCTCAGCTCAAGACAGATAGCCTTCAGGCACTTTAACCAAAGGAAGGGGCCACAATGCAGGCTTGCCAAGCTTTTTCTCCTGGTGTCCTCCTGGCCAGGGTCTCCAGCATCCTCTTATAATTACCAGGCCCCATTGGAGGCTTTCAGGAAGAGGCCAGATCAACTATCCCCAAGCCCAGCTCTAATAATAATTATAATAATGGCAGCTAACATTTACTGAGGTCTTACAATGTGCCAGGTAGGGAGTGCTCTCCATAGATGTATCTCATTTAAACCACACAACAATTCTTTGAAACATTTGCTATTGTGGTCTCCATTTTACAGATGAAGAAAACAAAGTTTGAGAGATGATGTAACTGGCCCTAATTCTGCCGGTGGCAGAGCAAGCATTTGAAAGGTCTGTCCAGCTTGATGGCCCATGTTCTTAACCACTGTACACGCCTGTCTCCCAGGAAGGGGAGGTCCCATACTGAAGGCCAAGTTCAGGAAATACAAGGCAATAACCAGAACAGATGGTGTACCTGCTCCTTTAAGAAGGGCCACAGAGGGACAGTTAGGCCTGTGAGCAGTAAGCAAAACTGTAGTTTCAGTTTCTTAAATGACTGAATTCAACTTGATTCAACAACAAGAAGATGCTAATAATCTGCTGTCACATCTTAAATATTTGTGGTCAAATAAAAAGAACACAAAATGTCTTGGAAAGTAATCTAGGCACCCACATTTCTAACACTTCAGATAAGACACCAGGTGAAAAATCTGCCAGGGAATAAAATTGGCTCAGTCTCAGTATTGACACAACTATATACCTGGATTTCCTCTCACAATCTCCTAGCTGTCACTTAATCCATTAGAATCCTGCCCCTTCAAAAGACCTAGCCACTGGCCAAGTTCATACTTGCCCTAGCTTCTAGGTAGCACTGAGTGTAAGGACCTTTGACTTAATGCTATCAACTACCCTGACATTCAGAATTGTCACCTTGGTACTCAGGGGAAATTTCCCATGCACAGGTCAATCTGGTTGTTGATGACTCAATTCCTATTAACACCCTATGCTGTCTTCAGTGCTGTTTTCCAGGGTAAGGACTAAGGAATCAGGCCAAAGGTGTGAGGGGTAGGGCCAAACCAAACACTTACGAAAACTTGCGTTCGGGCTATTGTGGCTTTCCTTACCTCCTTCATTGTGAGAAGCAATGCCCCTAGAATATTTTCCTTTAATTTTCACAAAAACTAATATTTTTTTAAAAATGGAATATCTCTGCTGTAAGTCTCTGTGTTGCTGGCACTAAGAGAGACAGCAAAGAGGGAGGAGTCCTGAAAGTAGGTTTCGTCTTTCCAGATGTAAGAAATAACCCTGTGGCACTCGGTCACAGTCATGAGTTGGCAGGGAGTGTAGCTATGGAGGCAAGTGAAAGCTGGCATTGGTGTTTAAAATTGAAGACTGAAAAGTTCACAGAAGTGACTTTGCCTGCTGTCGTGCAAGAGGGCAACAGTCTGCTGACCCTAGGGGCTGCTTTACAACCATAGGGTCAGCACCGCTGGTGACTATCTTGGTGTTTTCTCCTCCACCCTTCATGGCTAATGGACCCAGCAGAATGGAAATCAGAGTGAGAGATGTTGGCTCCTAGGCAGACACGTCAGAAACAAGTACCTCTTACCTTTTGCCAAATGCAAAATAATCAGCTCTCCAGTGGAAAAGGGTCTCCTCCTTATGTGGACTTCCCATTTACATAAGGACCTATGGGCATAATCCCACCCACAGGCTAAGAGGAGGGAGGCAGCTGTTAAGATTGAAGGCACTACTGATGGGAATGTACTATCTGGCTGGTGGTATCTCCAGCTCCCCTCAGAGCACTTCTGGATCAGAGCTCTAGAAGAGTCTGACTGAGCAATGGATACCTCCCATAAGTTTAGGAATAGCAGGAAGTAAGAGACTGTCCTATGTATATGCTGCATTTTATGGGGGCTAAGGTGTACCCTTCTCCCTGTCCTGGCAGATACAAAGAGGTTGAGCATCTTAAAGACTGGGGTAATGGAAAGACCATGGGTTTTGAGGTCAACACATCTGGATCAGATTTCCAAGTCTATAACTTACTATCTGGTTGAGCTTGAGCAATTTCTTTAATCTCTCTGAATCTTTATTCAATCCTCATAAGCAACCCTTTAAGGTAGATATTAATATTATACCCACTGTAGAAGAGGAAAAGAAGGCTCAGAGAGGTTAAGCAACTAGCCCAGGGTCACACAGCCAGTAAGTAGCAGAGCAAGATTTCAAGCATAGATGTCTGTCTGACTCAGCTCTGAACAATTCCGCTCTTTTACCTCAGTGACCCTGGAATCATCAGTCCAGACTTCACTTCTTGGCACGACTCCAAACATGGCCTCAGACACAACTCCACGCATATTACTGCTCCCAGTTCTAGGCAGGGTTCTGGAAACGTGAGATCTCTATGGAAGAGAGGGAAAATCTTGGGAGTTGGTATACCAGCACATAAACAATGGAATGTCATTGTCAAAGTAATTCAAGTATTCTTGAGGTGTGTTAAGAGAAGGGAATATGGTAATACTGGCCAACACTGTGTGCCGGGCAATAGGTAGGCATGTCATATATCTATACGTTCTCTCATTCAATGCTTACAACATCCCTGTGGGGTAGAATTAGCTGAGAAGCAGGGCCAAATTCCTCTTCCATTTTTTTCAGCAGGGTTGGAGTAGGGAATAGAAGAATAGTCCAATTAAGCATTGATGCTCAAGCCCCCTATTACCTGCAGAGTTCTGCCTCTCTGGGGCTCTGTAGAGGGAAAGGTCATACTTGTTGATCTTTCAGGCTCAGATTCCAACATGAAGATGCTATCATGGGATAGGGCTTTGTTCCCCATGCCGCTCTTGGGCCTAAACAGAAAGGAAAGATCTTGTAAAAGCAGCCCAAGGGCCATAGGAATTGAAGACAAATATATACTCATAATGTGGTCTATCATAGATACCTCAGAAGGAGGGTGGTGATGCATACGTGCTGACACAGAAAGCTGTTCATGAGATATTAAGTGAAAAAATAAAGAATAGTATGGTCCCATTTAATATATGCACACATATATCATGTATTATGTATTACATACATATACAGTTTATGCTCAAAGAAAAAAGTCTGGAAGGATATCCACCAAATTGTTAGTGGTGGTTCCCTCTGAGGAATGACACTAGGGACAGGAAGGGGATTTTCATTTTCTACTTTATGTACTTCTATATAATTTTAATTTTTAAAATTATGAACATATATTTTTTCATATAACATTCTTATCGAGATACAGTTTACATACCATACAATTCACCTGTTTAATCCAATAGTGGCAACCCTGGGGAATGGGAGGGAAGGCCCTGCCTGAGTCTTACTATTATTATGGTGAGAATTATAAAAGATCTTCCACACTCAAATTTGTCCCTTTGTGTTTTTGTTTTGATTTGTTTTAAAATATCAAAGACCTGCCCAGATGTAGGAGGCTTTCATTCACCAGGTCTTCTCTTTCACACAAGGGCTTTGTGAGACATCTATCCTATTTTCAAAGTCATCTTGTATACTACCTGCCCCTCCATCCTCCAGCTTGCTAACCCCAGATGAAAATATCTTCTGATTAGGAATGGAGACAGGTTGATGAAAATTATGTGTTAATACAAATCAGGGGAAAGTTAGAAAGCAGTGAAGGGCTAAAGGCATGAAAGACTCCTTTGGGGATACGGTAATGTATTTTACCTTTTAAAAATTTCAACCAAAGACATCACAAGAAGAGAAAACTACAGTCCAATAGCTCTTACAAATATAAATTTAAAAATCCTCAATAAAATACTAGCAAACTGAACCCAGCAGCATGTAAAAAGAATTATACGACAAAGTAGGATTTGTAAGGAATGCAAGGTTAGTTTAACATATGAAAATCAATGAATGTAATAGACTATGTCAATAGAATAAAGCAAAAACCATATGACCATTTCAATAGATGTAGCAAAAACATTTGTAAAATCCAACACCCTTTCAGGATAAATGCACTCAACCTTGATAGAAGGCATCTGTGACAAACTCACAGCTACTATCATATTAATGGTGAAAGACTGGATGCTTTCCCCCTAAGATCAGGAACAAGATAAGCATGACTGCTCTTACCATTTCTTTTTTTTTTTTTAATTTCAGGGTATTATGAGGGTACAAACATTATGGTTACACTTTATGTCTTTGCCTCCCCCAAGCGAGGGTTAAAGGCATGCCCTTCCCCCCTACTATGCTCCCCGTGTCCTTTAGTTGCGGGTTTATCCCCCCCATCTCCCTAATCCCTGGAGAGTATTACTGCCATGTGATCGCCCTAGTGTTGATCAGTTAGTACCAATTTGATGGCGAGTACAAATGGAGCCCATTCTTCCGCTCTTGTGGTGCCTCACTTTGGATAATGGGCTTAAGTTTAATCCAGGAAAGTATAAGAGGTTCTAGATCACTGTCGTTTCTTATGATTCAGTAATATTCCATTGTATACATATACCAAATTTTAATAATCCACTCATGGATTGACGGGCACTTGGGTTGTTTCCACATCCTTGCAATAGTGAATTGTGCTGCCATAAACATTCGGGTGCAGATGTCTTTATCATAGAATGTTTTGTGCTCTTTTGGGCAGATGCCTAATAGTGCCATTGCTGGATCGAATGGTATTTCTATTTTTAGCTCTTTGATATTACCGTTTCTATTCAACATTGAATTGGATATTATAGCCAGAGAGATAGATTAGGTAAGAAAATGAAGTAAAAGACATCTGGAATGCAAAGGAAGAAGAGAAATTATATCTATTCACAAATGACATGATTTTGTATACAAAACTCCTAAGGAATCCACTAAAAACTATGAGAACTAATAAATGAATTCATCAAAGTTGAAGGATACTATACACTTGCAATGAATGACCTGAAAATGAAATTAAGAAAATACTTCTTTTACAATAGCAACAAAAATAATAAGGAATAAATTTAACAAAAGATGTATAAAACTTATACTTTGAAAACTATAAAATACTACCAAAAAAATTAAAGATAGCCTAACTAAATGGAAGGACATCCCATTTTCATGAATTGGAAGACTTAATCTTGTCAAGATAATAAAACTCCACAAAGTGGTCTACAGAATTAATGTTATCCCTATTGAGATTCTAGCTGCCTTTTTCCCACAAAAATGGACAAGGTAATCTTAAAATTCATAATGAAATGCAAAGAACCACAAACAGCCGAAACAATCTTGAAAAAAAAAACATACTTGGAAAACTCATACTTCCTGATTTCAAAGCTTACTACAAAACTACATTAATTAAGATGGTGTTGCACTGGCATAAAGATAAACATAGATCAGTGGAATAGAGTTGAGAGTCCAGAAATAAATCCATAAATCTATGGTTAGCTGTTTTGCAACAAGGATGCCAAGACCATTCAATGGGGAAAGGATCATCTTTTCAACAAATGGTGCTGGGGTAACTGAGTATCCACACACAAAAGAATGAAGTTGGACCCTATCTCATACTATAAATAAAAATTAACTCAAAACAGATCAAAGACCTAAATATAAAAGCTAAAACTATAAAACTCAGGAGAAGACATAGGGATAAATCTTCAAAAATCTGGATTTGGCAATGAATTCTTAGATATGACACCAAAAGCTCAAGCAACAAAAGAAAAAAATAGATAAATGAATTTCATCATAATTAAAAACAGTTGTGCTTCAAAGGTTACTAGCAAGAAAATGAAAAATCAACCTACATAATGGGAGTATATATTTGCAAATTATATATGTGATAAGGGACTTGTATCTAAACTATATAAAGAATTCTTACCATTAAGAACTCATATTATTGAATTCAATAATAAAAAGATAAATAACCCAATTAAAAATGAACAAAGGATCTGAATAGACATTGCTCCAAAGAAGATATGCAAATGGCCAACAAGCACGTGAAAAATATCCCCAACATCGTTAGTAAGCAGGGAAATACAAATCAAAACCATAATGAGATGCCATTTCACACCTACTAGAGTGGCTAGAATCAAAGATTCAGATAATAACAAGTGTTGGCAAGGTTGTGGAGAAATTGGAATACTCATACCCTGCTGGCAGGAATGTAAAATGGTATAGCCACTTTGGAAAACAGTCTGGAGGTTTCTCAAAAGGTTAAATATATAATCACCATTTGACTCAGCAATTCCACTCCTAGGTATACACTCAAGAGAAACAAAAACATATCCACCAAAAAATTTGTACACAAATGTTCATAGCTGCATTATTTATAATAGCCAAAAGGTAGAAACAACCCAAATATCGATCAATTGATGAATGGATAAAATGTGGTATGTTCATGCAATGGAACACCATTCAGTAGAAAAAAGGAAGTTCTGAAATATGTTACAATATGGATGAACCTTGAAAACATTCTGCTAAGTGAAAGATGCCAGTCACAAAAGATCACATTCTATTTATACGAAATGTCCAGAATAGGTAAATCCATAAAGACAGAAAGCAGATTAATGGTTTCCAAGGGCTGAAAGGAGAGGTTAATAGGGAGCACTGTTCAATGGATACAGTGATGAAAATGTTCTCAAATTGTGGTGATGGTTTCACAACATTGTGGATATATATATTTAAAAAACCCATTGAATTGTACAATTCAAATGGGTGAATTATATTGTATATGAATTATATCTCAATAAAGCTGTTACCAAAAAAGAAATGGAGTGCTTGATGCATGATTTCACATGGATGACCCTTGAAAACTTGCTAAGTGAAAGAAGCCAGTCAAAAAAGGCCACATATTGTATGATTCCATTTATGTGAAATGTCCACAATAAGCAAATCCACAGAGACAGAAAGCAGATTAGTGGTGGGCGAGAGGAGGGGAGAAATGGAGAATGACTGATGATGAGTACAGGGTTTCTTTTTAGGGTTATGAAATGTTCTAGAATTGGGTAATAGTGATGGCTGCATACCCTAAAAGGTAGAATTTTATAGTATGTAAATTAAATTTCAATAAAGCTGTTATATAAAAACATAAAGATACAAAATTATAAAGCTATTCCTATTAGGTAGGAAAAAATGTGTATATAAAAGATGTGATTAAACATGAAAGAAGAAAAGGAAGGACAGAAAAAGAAAGAGAGAAAGAAAAATAAAGGGCCAGCAAGCTGATACATGCTACTACATGGATGACCCCTCAACACATGCTAAATGAAACAAGCATGACTTTTGTATGATTCTACTTACATGAAATGTCCAGAATAAGCAAATTTATGGAGGCAGAAAGTAGATTGGTGGTTACTTAGCAGGTAGAGGGGAACGGAGATTGACTGATAATGGGTACAGTGTTTCTTTTAGGGATGGATGGAAATGTTCTAAAATTAGATGAAATAAAGTTTTAAATTTTTAAATACTTTTTTTGCACATATTACCTTTATTACAAAACAATACATACATGTTGGCACTTTAAAAAACAATCTTTAAATGGTAACTAGAGTAGCAGCTTGGGCATTGTAGGGCTAGAGCCTGCTCCGTCATTATGAGCATGTCTGGCTGCAGGACCTGTGCATGGGTGTATTCGATCATGACACACTCCAAGGACAATCTCATGTTATGAGGAATAAAATGGAACCACTCTAAGGTGGCTGTGACCAGCAAGAGAGGAGAGGAGGCAGATATCTGCTACTTTATACTAAACTCCTACCTACCTTTTCCCTATAAAACTCTGCTATCCAGGTGGCCCTGGTGGTGAAGGCAACACACTGCTTTACTATTAATAAAACAGCAGTCCAGCAGAAACGTAATGCAATTCTCTATATAAACACTTAATGGGCATAAATGATTGACCCAGCTTTGAGAGAGCAATGTTTCCAGACATTTTTATGTACACACATATGCTCATTATGCACACACACACATTTTCATTCTTTGCTGCTCTCTGACCTGCTGGCTCAAACCATGCTTGGAACCAGTGTAGCATCTGGGACTACCTTGCCTCCCCTGCTTTGCACAGAAAAACTAAGAGGAAACATTGGGCTATGAGTGGGCTTAGAAATCTCCCTCATTGCCACACTGTGCATCAGCCAGAGAACAGCTGAATTGGCTCTATAGTGCCAACCCTTCCCTGATCAAAGGATTACATTAGCACCAGTTGTGGCCAACTTTGCCAGAAATCAAAATTCTTGTCCACTGAACGTATCTAACTCTCATTGATTTGCTCCCTGGAGGCAAAAATTAAAAAAAAAAAATCCAAAAACTCCAAACAAAAGCTCAGCCTTAAGGACAATAAAGTACATTACAACAGTACCCATTAAGAAATCAAATGAAGGAATGGGATTTGTCTGTTCATCAGATACAGCTTAATACAGTCGTGGGAACAGATACTGGTCCCATTGTACAGGCAAGGGGAAGGCTGGCTATCAGTTTGGTTATGATTGATTGCTTCAGTGGATGAAAAAAGCTGATCTCCTTTCCTAACTCCTCAGTGACATCCTCAAAGGGTGATCTTCAGACCCCCTAAGATACATTCTTTCAATTAATCTATGCTCCTTGCAAAAAAAAGACCTCCTCCCACCCCTGCTCTCTGCCAGGTGAGCAGGCACACACATTTCTTAGTATGGAGAATATATCAGAGTAAATGGACTATTGTGGAGGGGGAGGAACAAGAGAGGGAAAGAGGGAAATGTAGAACTGTAGAACTGTAGTAGAGATGGGCCTTGCCAAATTGTAGAGAAAATGCAGCATAAATCCAAACACTCCTTCCCCCTGGTTTTTAACAGCGCTAGTCTTAGTCTTACTTAGAACTCTAAGGCAATGGGTTATAATGGTCCAAAACCATCTTCCCTCCACCCCAGCAAGGCTATCTGAAATTCCTCACACTGAACACACTCATTAAGGTTGTCCTTAAGGAGCCATATGTGATAACTATCAGGCCATTCTGTTACAGGGAGTATTGTGGGGAGGTATTGGGGACAGCATAACATGTCAGCTAACTGTCCCATTCCCACCAGGCAAAGACTTGAGGGAATGGGTAGCAGCATGGGTGAGCTCTATGGGAGTCCAGATAAGTCTGCAGTTTAAGGCCAGGAGAACAGGCCCAGGTAGAATTCCACAGAAGGTGATCTGACTGACCTGGGGACAGCTGGGGGTATTGGGTGTCCAGATAGCACAAGAGAATGTGGAAATTGGGGCACTGCTGATGAAAATTTGTGTCCAGTGGGGGCTGGAAACAGTCTTCCCCGTCCCTTCTGTAACCAGCTCTAGCATTTCCCCCAGTCTCCTGGGGTGGAGGGAGAAAGGGATTTGGGTTGCTTGCTTGCTTGTGTGTTTTTATAGCAACACAGTGATTTCATGCTTACGTCCTGCCCCACTCCACCCCCAGCTAGATGGCTCTACTATCTGAAGCTTTAATCATTCATTATGAGATCTGGCTCCCCTTGGCCAGATCTGCAGTCTGATAGCCAGGCAAGCAAATCAGACCAAGCCTCCTGAATGACACAGGCCCTTCTTACCATATGAAACAAGCGTCCAACTTTTCATTAGCCGTAGGCCCCACATCTTAAGTTATTTTAGCTGTGACAGGAAGGGTTTCTCTGATCTATCTGGGCCCTCTTACCTAGTGCTCTTGGGGAATGGGGTGTGCATTTGCCATGCTCCAACCCACTGAACTGTGCAGCCCAGACAACAAACACACATATATACACAGAAAAAGGCCCCTGGACACGGCTGCATTGGCAGTGGCTACCAGCCCAGCCCCCACAGGCAGGGAAGTCAAGAGTCCCTGGGATCAAAGGTCCATTGGTGATTTGGCTGCCAAAGGGGGACCTAGGTCTAGCTGCCTTCCCCTTGCCCTGTCCCCATCCCCCTCCACCCCATCAGAGCTTACCTAGGCTCAGTTTCTTGCTGATCTTCCGGAACTGGCTTCAGAGAAGAGATGCTAATGTTGCTGCTGGACAAGCTTGGCTTTAGCATTGTGCCTCCCTGGGCATCTTCAGGCTCTTTTTTCTTCTTCTTTCCAAAAAAGCTCTTGAAGGATTTAAATTTGAATTTCTTCTTTCCTGGAGGTGAGAAATGAAAGTGAGGCAGAGTGTGATGGTAGAAGGGAAGACAGGAAAGGATACAGAGCCTTCATGGCAGGAACGAGCACTGTGATACCGGGTGCCCTGCAGAACCTGGCCCTCACCCCCACAGCACCATCCATTTGGTTTGTTCCCCTCTTAGTCACTCAATAACAAAAGGTCTGAGTTGCTGGTGAAAGCAGAAGCCCAGGCCACAGCTTGTGATCTTTGGGCAGCCTCTATTCAGGCCGAACTCACTAGGCATTCGTTTGCCTCTCAATTTCAACTATCAACATACACACCTCTTTCCTTGTCCTAAGAAGTTCATTCCTATGAAGCAATTATTGAGCCAATGTAAGCACTTGGTTCTCCCCTGACCTCATCCTGGGGGCTGGAGTCATTGCAACACAGTGGGAGAACCAAGCTTCCACATGTGAAAAGCACTGCAGAAATCCAAGTCCAAGTGGGAGTTGATACTTCCCAGCCTGCACGCTGAAAGGATGCAAACCCAAAGAGTGAGTGCAGGTGGTCGCTGCAGTCAGGGAACACTCCCTTGAGGACAGAATTTATGAGCAAGAGAGAGGGCTGGGAATCGGAAAGAAGAAAGGGCTGCCCAGGTAAAGAATCTGCCTGTGCAAAAGGCATGTCAAAATCAGATAGCAAAGGGCTTTTCAAGATGTGTGTGTGTGTGTGTGTGTGTGTGTGTGTGTGTGTGATGAATTCTGTGTGTGTTCTTCAACTATTGCCAATTGGTTTGGATTATCTACAGGGTTGCTGTCCTCTGCACATGCAAGTAAATGAAAGTTTGCCCTATCTATAATAATTACCGGGGCACCAGTGAGGAATATGAGCTTTAAATGCTCCTAAGGCTCTGTTTCTGCCTTCTTTAGTTTCCTAATAAGCACATACGTCTTTATTGGGGCTCAGTAGAAGAGGAGAATGGGGTGGCGGACTCATGCTGCATTCTTCGGAGGGAAAGAATTAGCTCTTATCGATTTCACATGCAATAAGTTACCAACTCAGGTGTTGCATTCCAGTTCTCAACTGTCTGGTCTCCAGAAGGCTCGCCTGCTCAGCAATGCTCGGCTGGCAGTGAAGGGCCCAGCCAAGGGAGTTGCCAATGCAGCAGCCATTACGAAAGGCTAGATGGTGAGATGGAAAACACCACCGAAGAGTCAGAGAATTCTGGAATCCTAGGCTTGAATCTGCTATCAAGTAGCTCTGTGACCATGGGTAAGTCACTCAACCTCTCTGGGGCTCAACAGGAAAATGACGGGATTACACCTGATTAGCATCTCCCAAAGTATGTTCAGAAGGATGCTTACAAGGTTTGTTGCATGAAAAAGGGATCTGCAGTCCAGTCAATCTGGAAAATGCTGGATTAGACAAAGTTTCATGATCTGCTTTCCAATAAGACTTTTCTGAAACTTCAAAATGCTTGTGTGTATCATAAAGTTCCAAGAAACTGTCAACAATATTGTCTCCAATGCATGTAAGTGGAATCTCTGTCAAAACGTACTTTGGGAAATGCTGAACTAGGGTTCCTTCTAGCCCTGAAATGCCATGACCTATTTGTGTACTGATTAGTCCTTGGCCTGCCTATTAGAAAGTCAGTGCAATTCATGCTTCTCTCCTTTCTCTGAACACCTAAAACTTGACTGTTAGCAGCACAAGTTTTGCATCTGAATATTCTCTAGTCTGCTCACTCATTCATTCATCTATTCAACAAATCTTTGCTAAGGTCAAGCATTTACTATGTTCTGCATATCAATGAGAAAGGAACAAGATATAGTCCCTGGGTCTTAGCTACTGCCCCCACATCAAGGCTGTAGACAGGCCCTTTTTAGCATCCCCCTTAGCAACTAGTACAGTACAAGGTATATAGTAACACTTGAGAGACAACTGAGTCCATTGAGGGGAGCAGAATGCCAACACAGCTCATCACTTCCCTTCAATAGTGACCACTGAGCAGAGTCATCCTTGAGCATCCTATAATTTAAACACTGACCCTTATAGGAGTTGATGTAAATTATACATAACATAGGTAAAGAGCTTAGCATAGGATCTGCCATGTAGTAAGTGCTCAATAAAAGTGAGCTAGTATTAGGGACTCAATAATTACTTGTTTATTAGGGCCAGATTCAATTCCATCTGTGTTTATCAGAAGCAGCCCCACATCTATAACTGAATAGTGAACTCTAAAATATGCATGATTAGAAGCAGAAGTGAGCATGGGGTAGGTCCATGAAAAATCATAGGAATGTTTGCTTAATAATTGCTGCTTCAGTAATTTCTATTTTGGATGACTTGGGCAATTTCTTGTCTACTAGGATGTATCTATATAGGGTCATGGCTGGGAAAACTTGGCAATTCTACCTGAAGATAGAATAGAAAATGACAATGTAATAGGAAACATATGCTTTCCCCAAGTTCCCTTTTTAAATTTTTTCAGAAAAAAATTAAACTAATTTCTATGATAATAAATTAAAATATTCAAAATGATGTTTGACCTCACAGAACTACCATGAGGATTCGATGTGAAAGTTCTGAGAAATATACATTACAGAGTAGGCTGGCTCTAAAATCATCTTTATTTTGCTCTTTGGCCTTCTCAATCTCCCAACCCCCAAATGATTTCTTAAACCTATTAAATTGTGAGGCTTTCGAATGTAAAATCCTGATGGCTATAACCATTTTTGTGCTAGAAAATGTTTAACAGCTGGTTCTCTGGGGGAAATGCCCTGATCTGTAGTATTTGCCTATTTTTGTGGTGTAAGTACAGCCGCCATGGCCAGTTTGAAGCTACCAACGTGATGTTTGGGAAGAGACGTGCCCAGCCTCCCAAGCGAGTGTGAGCCAGCTCCAACATACCACTAAATAATTCCCACCCAGGGAGGACAAATTGAGCAGAATCCTCTCACAAACAGGAAGGAGCAAGATTTTTGGCCCTTGGAAATATTGCTATTTTCCAAACAGAAGGAACAACATGTATTGATTCTTGACAGATGGATCTCCTTCTGGCCTTCTGAAAGGGAAACAACTTCATGCTCAGAAAGTTTACAAACATAGTGATTGTTGCTCCTTTTGCCTCAAAATCTCATAGTGGAAGGGAGGAAGGCAAAGCTAGAGAATGTGGAGTTGCAAACCTGCTTCTCATAAACCAGCAAAGACAAAGAGAAGAGACAGTTGGCAGCTGGTAGCTCCATTTGTGACACAATCTATAAACACTGAAGAGCTGAATAAAAACACATCTAATAAACCCTTCAGGCTGTAAAACTGAATTTAACAAATATAATCATTGCATGAGCAGACAAAATTATGCATTATCATATTTTTATGTTCCTAAATTAACAAAATGACTAGCAACTTTGGAACTGTAACAGGTGCTAAAAATTAAGTATGCATATATTCCAATTTTCCATTCTTTGCTGGGTAGAAACAACAACTTATTTTCCCACAAGGATTGAAAATAGCTTAAGCAATGTGTGTCTCTTTCAACCATGGGCACTGGAAGGAAAAGAATGTTTACATTCCACCCTGTAGTGTGGCTCTGAGTATGGTAGCAGTATAGCTTTGTTAACAAGGAGTTGGGGAGATACCAATAAATGGTAACTACTAAAGATGGTGGGCTGGCTGTTCGTTGATCTAGAGCAGTGACTTGGAAGCTGGACATGGCCCTAGTGAGCAACCTATTGCCAGACATACAATGACATATGAAGACAACTTAGTCTTCGGCCTGCTTTGGATTAAGAGATTTCCCTACCCCTGACATATGGAGAGAAGCCCTGGTCTCAGCCCTGGGAGTGAGATACAAAGCCAAGTACTGCCCACGTGCTATGTTACTTTTGAAACCCTAATGGAATCCGAGATGGTTGCCATGTATTCAAGTGTATAAATTGGCCTTTCAAGCTTTCCTTTTTTAAAGGGGCACCTTTAAATTGCCAGCAGCTGAGCCCTCCACAGGCTGGTTTTCAAAAGCTACTAAAAGCACAAAGGGAAGAGAGACCTAGACAGCAGGTATGGGTCAAAACCCACATTTGTACCCTGCAATGTTTATATAGGTCACCTATATGCTGAGTAACTTATGCCACCACAAGGTACAGCAGTTGTGGTCAGTGAGCTGACAGCTGAGAGCTGACAGTCGTCTGGACTTCTCCTATAACAAAGCCATTGATTTCCCTGTCCAAGCCCAAGGACTACGCATTTCCAAACAGCAAGAAGTTTTCAAAATCCTCACCCAGTGAGGGGTTGCAGTGTGTCACTTGCCAGAAAACAGCCCATTGAAGGCAGCTCTCCCCTCCTCCAGAAGAAAACACAGCTAAATCCAATGAACAAATTGTTGCTTCTGGGTAGTATATTTGCTTATGCACCATGCACACAGCCTATCTGGGTTGAACTTAATGAGCATTAAAAATCCATCTCATAATGGTGACCTTGTTCTCTTGCATTGCTGCTTGGAAGGAAAACATTTCCAACTACCCTTTCTTCCATTCGACCCCCCCAACAGCCACCTTATTCTCTGGCTAGCATTGACTAGTTCTAAAAACATACCCAAATATTTGGTCTTAAAAAAAAAAAAAACCTTGAGAACAGAGAAAAGGCATTTCTTTACCTCCCCTCTTCATCAAGATGCACTGCATTGCCACCTTCTTTTGTAGGCATCTGTCTAGCTCATATCCAAAAAGATAAGTCAGTTGGTTTGGTAGGTGTATCTGCCTTGGTGATGAGGCCTTTCATTCCTTCATTCATTCATTTGTTAAATATGTTGGAGTGCCTAATCACTGTCTCTGAGATCCAATACTAAACAGCGGTAAAGAAAAAGACCCAAGTGCTAACACCAAGGATCCATGAGCAGGTTCAGCATCTCCATCTCTTCATCATCACTGAGGTCAGGCCCCCAGGAAAACGCAAGGAGGTTCCCCTCTCTCTGTCCTTCCAGACCAAGTCTTCTGTACCATATACCACTAAAGAAATCTTGGCAAAACAATTGAAGAACAACCCAATTACTTGTTAAATTCTGTTCTGTCTTTAAGCTCAATGTCTCACTTCATGTCTTACAATTCCTTTTTATTGTGTGTCAATAAAGCTTATTATTGTTAGTGACTTTTACCTCCCTTACTATTATTCCACTCATGATCACCTGTAACTCATAGATGGCACTACAATTTAGGCAATGGATACGCATCTGAGTGAGTTTTGCAAAAGAGAATTTTTGTAAATTGAATCCTATTTAACAGAAGCCTGGGGTGGCATCTTTTGTTTCTATCCTCCCCTTTGTCCCTCAAATTACAAATTCAGCTGTTGGTTACTATCTCCAGTAAAACCTCATTTGAATTTGTCAGATCATGGTCTGTTCTGATTGTTTTTTTCTGATCAAGCAGAAACACTTCTCCTGCCTTAGTAAGTAGAACCTGGTAACCATGTCCAAAGAACATCGCAAAGCCTCAGACAAAATCTTTTCACTGTCAGAGCTGGACATGACAGAAAAGAAGTCAGAAACCTGAAAATTAAATGTGCACTGAGTCTAATGTTATTAGAAATTTGATTTGGACTTGTTTTTTTATGCCTTGCTTCTTTGTCCTAGGGGTTAAACACAGTAAACAAATCTAGCTCTAGTTATCAAGGTTTCGTTGAGTTACTTACCTTCATCCCTGGTCTCCAGAATTTCCAGACTGTCAAAAACTTCACTTAGTGATTCAGCCATGGTAGGATCACTAAAATAAAATGCAGAGTAAAAAATGAAAAGATCATCATTTGATTGCCTGGGTACAATGCAATCATTTCACCCTATCTCTTATCTTTCAGCTAGATTCTTAAACTATTCAACAAAAGATATACAAATGGAATTGCCATTAGGGAGAATTATCCTTGTTTAAAAATCCATTGATTCCATTGATATGAAATGTCCAGAATAGGCAAATACATAGACATAGAGAATGTCTTGTGTAGACTGGGACAGATCGGTGTTTTTTTGAGGCGGAGGTCATAAACAAAGAGTACAGGGTTTCTTTTTGAAGTGATAAAAATGTTCTAAAATTGTGATGGTCACACTAATCTGTGAACATATTAAAAAGTATTGAATTGTACACTTTAAACTGGTGAATTGTACACTGTATGAACTATATCTCAATAAAGTTGTTACCCAAAAAAAGAGAGACAAATGCAAAAAAGCTGATCTATTGTTTTGTGTTGGGGACCATTATTTTTGGAGGCCTGTTACTATTCATGGTGTGCCCAGGGAGACAAAATTGCTTTGATATACATCCAGAGCCATAGAGAAAAAGGTTGAGATATTTGACTACATAAAAATTTAAAACTTTTGGCCAAAAAAAAAAAAAAATGAATCAACAAAATAATGACAAACTAGGAAACAATACTTGCAACAACTATGACTGATAGGGGCCAATTTTCTTAATTTGTCTAAGAGCTCATATAAATCAATAAAAATCAATTCAGTATAAAAAGGGCAAAGGGTACAAAGGCAGTTTGCAAAAAAAAAATATGTACTCACCATCAAATTGGTATTAACTAGTTAACACATAAATGCACATATCAGAACAACATCTATTGGATGTTGGGGAAGGGGGAGGGCGGCGGGAGGAGAGGGGAGGAGGGAGGAAGGGACGGGTATTTGTATACACAAGGAGTGCAATGCGCACTACCTGAAGGATGGACATATTTGAAACACGGACTTGGGGGGGGAACCAAGGGCAACACACGTAACCTAAACATCTGTACCCCCATAATATGCTGAAATAAAAAAAATAAAAAAAAAATAAATATGAACAGCTAATAACCACATAAGGAGAGGCTCAGTCAGACTCATAATTAAAGAAATATAAATCAAATATCAAATTAACATTTTCATCTACCAGATTGTCAAAAATGGTTTAACATTGATGATATCCCATTGCTGACCAAGGTGGGGAAAATAGGGACTCTCATACACTATGGAGTAAGTAGCTCTAACTCTTTGAAAAGAAATTTGGCAACATCCATCAAAATGTAAAATGCATATACCTTTTAATCCAGTAACATCACTGCTGGAACTTCACCCCATAGATATACTCACACTTGCATGCAAAAATATACATGCAAGAATGAATGTTTATCACAGCATTGTTTTAAATCAGCGGTCTTTTTGGCACTGGGGACCGGTTTCATGGAAGACAATTTTTCCATGGATGGCTGGCAGGAGGTGAGGGGGCGGGGAGGGAAGCAGGGGTGGTGGGAGAAGCAGAGGCGGTGGGAGGAGAGAGGGGAGGGCATGAGGGGGAAGGGAGGCTGAGCTCAGGCAGTGAAGTGTGGCCCTGTTTTCCTGACAGGCCACAGACCAGTACCCAGCCACGGCCCAGGGGTTGGGGACCACAGTTTTAAATAGCTAAAAATGGGAAACGACCAAGTGATCATGAAAAGCATAATTCTCCCATGACTCTATGTCATGCTTCTAGGGAAGTATGCCAGTCAATAATCAAACCTTTATAAATCAATATTGACATTCTTGATGGGAGTTCATGTGTGTGTGTGTTGGGGGTGGAGGCGGGTATCTGATGAGCACCATAACCAGAGAAAGGGTGCTCTACTCACACACAGCAGGAAGGCTGTAGAGAGACAAGCAGAGACTTTGTCCCCATGGTACCCCCTCCCCCGGGGTCTTGATATGACTGACTGAAGTATCATCAAGTGGAATTAAGCAAGTTCTAGAGCCAACTTGCCCATCCCAGGTGTGCTCTGCTCCAGACATAGCCAGGCTGCCATTGCTGTTTCATAGATGGACTCCAGGACCATCCTGTCCTGCTCTCTAGCGTAAATCCCTGATACATCTCGAGAGGTAGAGAGGGATGACCACAGGCTCTCAGGCTAAGGAGAACTTGAGAGTTCACATAGCCAGAGTGACTGAGGCCTTGGAGAGCAAAAGGTTCCAAACCACAATGTGAGCTGACAAGGCCATGGTATCAAGATGGGTTCAGACCCACTTACCGAATGCCCTGTGGTTTCCCATGATAAATGTTCTCCCTCACTGCCATGGGTAATAAACGCAACTTGTCAACTACAGGTACGTTCCTGGCTGAAAGGTATTGATACTTTGTTCAAGTCACTCAGCCTCTACAAGCCAATATCACAATTCGGCCTAAAGATGACTGAGTCCTGGCCCATACTGTGCTCGATAATTACCACACACACACACATACACACACACACACACAGGGGCACATATGCACACATACACACCCTCTCTACTTCACAAAACCACACCCCCTTTTTTACCATACACATCCCATCAGGAGAGCCCACAGATATCACACCAATGCACCATCTGGAAAGAATGGATTTACCCTTGGCATTTCTGCCTCTACTATTTTTCCAAGTTCCATCTAGAGATCTGGCAAGAGCAAAGAGGAAGGGAAATTCACAAGCCCCTCAGAAATTCACAGGCAGAATAGGAATCATTCATGTCACTGGTAAGTTCCTGGCCATCTCAATACACATGTTTAGGAGGGGAGACAGTTCCACATGTCCTGATGAATTGACTGACAGGGGTGCTGGCCTCAGGGCCTTTAGGATTTGGTTGGGGAAATAAGGCAAGTATGCCAGAAAGCACTTCGGCCAGTCTAAACTCAAGGGTTAAACTGAATGGTTCTATGGTGCTCTAGGGGTTCAGATGCTGCCAAGATGCCCTCGTTCTTTGTTCAGACAGCTCTTTCAAACATGGTAATGACACAGCAAGGACAACTGTTTAGGAACAGACTTGGGTGAGGGAGAAAGCCTGCGGCTCTGGGGTAGTCACAAATATAGTTAATGAGGAGCCTAAGCAACCTCACCAGGGATTGGGAGCTCCCCCAGAGAAGTCACCCAACCCTGTGTGCCCAGAGAGAGGCTTTCTGGGGACAGTAGGTTTCCCAGGAGCCTGGAATGTAAACTCAAGCCATGTCTGTGGCCTGTTGATCCAGTGATGGCTAATGAACCATGGCACAGGTTGGATCCAGTTGGCTTTTCCCTCACAAAGCCATGGGTCCCAGCCCTCAATGCAGGTCACCGTTTTACAAACCTGCTGGTCACCAGGGGGCTGCTGGAGGGAGTATGGATAACTTTGGGAAAAACACACAAACCTCCCCTTGATCTCAAATTCTCTTCCAGTTACCACCCCACTCCTCTGCATTTCAAAAGTGTTATCTATACTCACCGTCTTGATGTCTTGGCTTCCTGTTCTCTTGCACTCTCCAATTAGGCTTCCAAACCCAACTGCTTCCAAACCTCTCCACCCAAACTGCTTTTGTTGAAGCCACCAGTTACTTGACCTTCCAGCAGTGTCTGATACCACTGATCACACTCTCCTTTTTGAATAATTGTATCATTTGACTTTCAGAACACCACACTCCCCTAACTTTCCTCCTACCTTATTGGCTGTTCCTTCTGGGTGTCCTTTGCTGGATCTTTCTCCTCTCCCTGAATTTGAAATGCTGTAGCACCGCAGGGCTCTGTCCTTGGCCCTCTTCTTTATCTACAATCACTTCCTAGACCTGGGCCATTGCATAGAAATGTTAACGTGAGCACAATTGCAAGTCATGTATATAATTTCAAATTTTCTAGTAGCTATGTTTAAAAAAGAAAAAAGAAACAGGTGAAATTGCTTTTAATAATATATTTTATTTAACCCAATATAACCAAAGTATTATTTCAACATTTAATCACTATAAAAATAATACTAATGATATATTTGACATTCTTTTTTTTTGCCCACACTAAGTTGCCACATCAGTCACACTAGCCCCCAGCTCCAAACACCTCAGTGGCTTGCCATCAAGCTCAGAGAAAAATTCCAGCCCCTTACCATGGGTCTTGTGTGATCTGGCCCCACCCACATACCCCACTGACCACCAATCCTGCTACCCTCCCACTTTGTCCCTCCACCCAGCCACACTGGCCTTCTTGGTAATCTCCAACACAGCAAGCCCCTTTCAATCTCAGGACCATTGCATTTGCCACTCTCTCTGCTTGGTGGGCTTTTTCCCCAGATAGTTGCATGGCTGACTCCTTTGCGGCATTGGAGCTTCCAGTGTTACTTCCCCTAGAAAGCACTTCCATGATCATCCTAGCTAAAGCACTCCTAGTCTCTCTCTCCAGCCCATTATCCTTTATTAACATCTTCTTAGCCCTCATCGCTACCTAAACTTACATTTTATATTAATTTAATTACTAGTTTCTTGTCTGTCTCCTCTACTAGAATGCAAATTCTGTGAGGGCAGGGGCCTGTCTATTTTGTTCATCAAGGGATCTCCCAGCACCTAGAATGAAAGAGTCACAGGAGTTACTACTGTTGCATTAGATGTGGCATGTGAGGGGTATGTCAGGCACCCAATGAATAGTTGTTGAATGAATGTATAAATTGCATAAAGAAGAGGACGTAATCTAAAAACCACCTTTGTGGTCAGAAATTTCTTAGAAGTAGAGGCATGGTATAGGAGGCAGAGGAAGACTTGCCCTAGGAGAGGACTCCTTGTTTCCCAATTTGGCAGGACCAGCCTTCCCTTCCAGCAAGGTGGCCCCACTCCTGGCTTATTCACCTGTGCAGAAGCAAACACTCTTGGGCCCCTCTAGTCCATAGAGTTCATTCCCAGGTGTCCCAGCCATGTGAACTCTGCATGTGGCACTCCATTCAGCTGGGCTAGGCCTGGACCCTCATGGAGGAGGAGGTTTCAGTAACAGAAAGCCTGCCTCTTCCTACTTTCCTGCCACCACTGACATAACTTCTGTTCTCTTGCCCTCAGGCAGACCTTATTAAACAGAGCTTTGCTTCCCAATATCTCCTTATAAAGGCATCACTCTGTTTCTTTCATGTGTCTCATTATGGCCAATATAAATTTAAAACGAATGTGTTCCTTAATTATACCATGACTCAATGATAGTGGCCTTCGGGCTGCCTCCTCTGGTCTATGCTCTTATTTATAGTATTTAGCAAAAACTACTGTCACCTCATTGGTGTCTCAAAAAAAGTTACAAAGTCATGATGTTCTCGCTAAAATACCAATGCAACCATAACGCTCCCCTGCTTAAACTCGGTCACCAACTTCCTACTGCCTGCAGGATAAAAGCCAAATTCTTAACATTCAAGGCCCTCTGCAATCTGGTGCTCTCTGCCCCTTGGAGGAGGTCCAGTGTCTTAGCAGCTCACCCCTCCTCACACGCCCACACCCTGGTCTCCCAGAATCACCAATCACTCCCTAAACACACCGTGTTCTTGTACTTTTTCTGTGCGCTGCACAGGTTGTCCACTTGGCCTGGAACACTATCCCCCTAATTCCCACAGCCTTAAAATCTACACATTCTTCAAGACCCAGATAAAAGGTAACCCTCCCATGCCCTTTGCACATACCTCTGTCATAGATGATTATCACCGTGAGAACAGGGACCACTTTTTGATTATTTGAATATCACCAGTACCCGGCATAATACCAGGCACACAGAAAGTGCTCACTGTAATACATTTGTTTATGGATGGATGAATGCAGGAGTTGGGGGCGTGGTCCTATAGGAGTCAATGGGGAAGATGGTCCCCTTCTTTAAACATATGGAGACACTTTGAGATACCCTTTCAGTAAAGGACCCCTCTGCATGAAGTCCCATGCAAAAGCTAGCAAGCCAAGTAAGGAAAGGAAATAGAAATTTTTATCCAGTAAATGATGAGAGGCCTTCGGAACCACTTCCAAGGAGCATAAATAGTCATGTAATAATGGTCATCAGGAAGTCTGGCCTACTGGAGATATAAAGTTTCATTATCAAGTCATTATTAAAATGCTTTCCTGCTTCTCTAGGCCAATCCCAGATGCTTAGGCCCCACAGCTGCCTTTTCCTTCTCAGACTGCCTCATTTCAGGGATGAACAAGGGCTCTAGGGGTAAAAAAGGAGGAAAAAAAGAAGGGAAAAAGGACTGTCTTCCAAGGTTGTTGAAATTTTTAACCACAGCCTGATTCAGCTTCAAAAATTCAGAAGACGTTGCTTGACAGATTTGCTATCTTTCCAGAATGGGGAATGCTAATGGAAAGCAGCTGGTCCCATGTTTTTGCTTTTTAGAAAACAATCTACTAGGATGAAATGCTTTTCATAGAGTCTGTGGTAGATAGAATTCCAAGATGGCCCCTGAGATTTTCACCCCCTGGTATGCATGCCCTAGAAACCCCTTCTCCTTGAGTGTGGGTGGAGCTAAGCTAATCAGGTGTGCCTTTTAAAAAAGGATCTAGAGGTCAGATACAGAAGTCAGAAAGACTGGAAGCTGCAGCACATGATCTCCTGTTGGCCTTGAAAGAACAAACTGCCATGTCGTTGAGGGCCTCATGGCAGAGAATGGCAGGCGACCTCTAAGAGTTGAGAGCATCCTTCGGTTAACAGCTATCAAGAAACCAGGGACTTCGGCCCTGTAGCCTCAAAAAACTGAATTCCGCCAACAATCTGCCAGTTTGGAAGATGACCTTGAACCTCCGAGACCTTGGCCTTGGCTGATACAATGATTGTAGCCTTGCGAGACCCTGAGCAGAGAATCCGGTGAAGCCATGGCTGGATTCTTGACTCATGGAAACTGACAGTGAATTTGCGTTGTCATAAGACACTAATTATTTTGTCATTGTAACACAGCAATAGAAAACTAATGGAGTCCTACAAGCCCCAGTTCCAGTTGAGAAAGAAGCCAAAAGTGGGGTAGGTTTGGAGCCATGTCAGCTGCAACACAGAACTGTGTTCAGAAGCCCACGAGGGGACTGTCTGCTCCCTTCTCCCAGCCCACCCTGCCACAGACACTTCTTTGCAAAGAACTTAAGTTGCTATTCTCTCAAGTGAGTTGTCAGCTGGACCTATTAGATCCTGCCAAAATGTTAGAACATGCAAAAGCCCCTTAAAGTCTCACTTGTTTGAGATGGCTTTCCCTACCCCCAAGACAATGCCTTTAATCCCTTTCAAACTATTGCTGTACTTTGTGTCCTCAACCAGCGGTGTTGTATCCGCCAAGCAGTGACTGAAAAGCCCTGGAGTCGATCATTCTGAGGCATGACAAGGGGAGAGAACGGTGGTGATTGGCTCCTCCTTGAAAGTGCTCAGCTAGTTCTAGAGGGAGTGTCTGACGCCAACATGGCAACTCACGCAGGAACCTGGGATCCTCTGAAATGAAAGTATCAGAAAGGGCCCTTATGCCCCTTATTAAGTGTAAAGTAAGCTAACCTCCAGGGGAGGGGAGCCTATGATCACTCTCCTTCCTCTTATCCTTGCATGAGGTTGGCAGGAGGGCACCAGACGTTCAGTGAGTTCTTGAAATGCCACCCTTGCACACCCCATAATGAAGACAGCTGCCCCTCAGCCCACACAATGAGCTCCAGAAGTCCCACTCCAGGAGCCCACCAGTAGTCAGGATGGCTTCATTGTGGACAGTCTCCCCACTGATTAGCAGAGTTCATTTGGTGGGATAGGGGTTTGATGCCAAATTCCACCCAGGATACAACTATATCCAAGCAGAACTCAGGGCCTTGGGAGGTAGTCAGCATGATCGCCATTTGCCCAGCAGGGGCCAAGTGCAGCAGCAGCTATCAGCAGGCTCAGCGCCAGCTAGCCAGCCATGAACTTCTGTTTGTTTATGCTCCTAGGAGCAGGTGTGAGCACTCTCATGGGAACCTGACTAGAGGAGAGCAATCTTGATGGCCATTTATCCTGGATCTGAGAGCCCTGGGTGGATATCTGCCCAAAGCAGAAACTGCTGCATGGCTTTAGTGGCACAGTATTATATTCTTTAACTTGGGAATTTTTTATTGATACATAATATTTTACATATGTATGGGGTACATGTGATATTTTGTTACATGCATAGAATGTGCATAGAATGATGAAGTCAGGGTGTTTAGGATATCTGTCACTTCAAGTATTTATCATTTCTATGTGTTGGGGACATTTCAAGTCCTCTCTTCTAGCTATGCTGAAATATACAATGCATTGTAACCACAGTTACCCTACTCTGGTATCAAATATTAAAACTTATATCTTCTATCTACCTGTATGTTTGTACCCATTAACTGACCTGTCTTCATCTCCCATTTACCCACACTCCCTTCCCAGCCTCTGGTATCTATCATTCTACTCTCTACCCCCATGAGATCAACTTTTTTGGCTCCCACATATGAGTGAGAACATGTGAGATTTGTCTTCCTGTGCCTGGCTTATTTCACTTAACATAATGTCCTCCACTTTCATCCATGTTGCCGCAAATGACAGGATTTGATTCTTTTTTATGGCTGTATAGTATTCCATTGTGTTTATATACGCAGTTTTCTTTATCCATTCATCCATTGATGGGCACTTAGGTTGATTCCATATCTTGGCCATCATGGTGGCACGTTATTTGAAATAATATCTGCAGCAACTTTTGCAAATTCAACCCTCAAAATGCCCATGGGTGTCAGTAATAAGATATACCAGGGAGAAAGGGTCACTTCTTTACAATCCGCACCCTCACCTGTGGGCATCTGACCACCTGCGCCATCAAGCAGACACTCAAACATGCTCTAGGGGACTCCTGCCTCAGATACCTGCTGTAGAATGATTGTCCTTCCGGCCTTTCTTCTACTCTAGTAGGTCAGAGAATAATGGAAGCTACCTCCTCCACTTCCCTGCCACAGGGAAGCCCATTTCAGGAATACCACTGAGCACCCTGATCGTCATCCGGGGAGCATGTCCTCACCCTGGAGTCTAGAGGCAGCCTCAAAAGAATAGGTTGTCTCATCTGGAAGACTGCTTAAAATTTCTCTGGAGATACATTCCACTACTAGGAGAGAGCGACAGGAAAGATCCACTCCTTATCCGAGACAAGCATTTGCAACAGCCACACTGGCTGCAGCTTCTCCTCCACCTTCTCTTCCTCCTCCTTTTCCTCCTCTTCCTTCTTTGCACCTTTTCTTCCTCTACCATTTATGTTTGAAAGGTCTTCAGCTTCTCCCCTAGCTCCGCCATCCCTTCCTCCCCATCACACCTCACCCCCATAATAATCCAGGAGAAGCTTAGGAAGACCCACCCCATGCCCCTCCTAACACCTTAGATCCGTGGGGTGGGGGGAGTTGAAAGTGCAAAGAATGCCATTTCTCTAGTGTGGTGGCCTGGAAGCCTAGCTGCCAGGGACTCCTATTCTGTCTTTCAATCCACAAATGCTATGATCAAAGGCTCTGTTCTTGTGCAGTCAGGTGCAATTAATATCATACAATTAATCCAATTAATGAAATTGCTGGGTCCTCGCTCTGTGCCAGGCAGGCACTATGAAAAATGATTTTACATGTATCATCTCATTGAATTCCCAAAAGAGCCCTTATGAGGTAGGCATTGTTATTTTGTTATTATCATTTTCACCCCCATTTTCCAGATGAGGAAACTGAGTCTCACTGAAATTAGGTAATCTGTGCAAGGTCATCCAAGTTGTGAGTAATAGAGCTGGGACTCAAACCCAGTTCTGGATGATTTCAAAGCCCATGATTTGACCACTATGCTCTTCTCCCACCTCACTTGGCAAATTCTGGTCAGTATGAAATGCCCACTCACTCCTGCCCCAAAGAATCTTCCGTACTGGTCTATTACAGGGCCTGAAAACAGGGTAGCTCACCAGGCCACTATCAGCCTCTAACATCTTTGCAGAGATTTGCTGATCGTTCTAACAATGAATTGAGTCCTGCCAAAAATGCCTCACTGGACACACGTATTGTGATGAGGTATCTTCACTTAAAGGCAATAGGTCTGTAGCATGGGGACCCTCTGGTGGTCAGGCTAGGGTGGGGGACAAGACAGTATGAGGACACTGGGGGGACATCAGGAGAAAAGGCAGAATTGAGGAGCCCTAACGATGGATTTCACACCTTTAAGTGCATGTTGGGTGTCAAGAGCTCTGTTCCCAAACTCTTTGCCAGTTCTCAGGTCCATCCCAAGTGGAGTGTGTCTGAGGTTCTTTATTTTATTATTTCTTTGTTGTGGTGGCTATTATTAATGCTCCTAGCAGTCAATAATACATCAGTTGGGGAGGGGTGAAAATCTCCAAAGAGGAAACAAAAAAGCAAAAGTAGAAGAAAAGGGGGGTGCCGGTGCAGGGTGTGAATTTTATAAAACTCATCAGATTCTGTGGGATTTGATAGATATTTCCTGCCCTTACAATTGAGAAGGTGTCAAGGGAAGGAGACACCAGGAGTCATTCCCTGGCCAGGGGAGGCAGAGAAGATAAAGGAGAAAGAACAACCAGGCCTCAATAATGTGCCTCCAGCCAAGCTGAACTATCTGGGCCTTTTGTGAAGAAGGCAACTCGTACGTCTCTGGTTTCATCTTGAGGCCTTTTAGCCTACAGGGTGGGGGTCAGGGAAAGCAATCTCAGCATCATCCCCTGGTTATGATACACAGCCTTTGGTCTCCCAGTTCTGGAATGAAAGAGAAGTCTCTGAGTAAACTTCGTTTTAACAAGGAGGGAATGGGCATAAGGAGGGGTGATGCTGTTGTCCCCAGAGGTCACACACTCACAAAAATAAAAATGCCTCCAAGAATCTGAGCGCCCTGGACATTCTCAGTCAAGGCCTTTAGGACCTCAGATTTCCTTAGCCCTTAACCCCATGGACAGCCCTGCAGCTGGGCAAAGAGGCAGCTGCCTGCCTGGAGTTGTGGGAAGAGTTATCCAAAAGGTTCTCTGGCCCCAAGTCTCTCCTTTTCCCCCAGCCATGGGATCACCCTCTCTTTCTACTTGGCCTAAAATATGCACCATCAGAATCATTTCCCTTGAACCAGACAACAAAGTCAGAACATTGTTTCCCAGGACCTCTCTAGTACCCCAAAGTCTTTATGCACACCTGCTATGTGCTCGGACCTATTTTAGGTGCTATGGAGGCAAGGACAAAATAAAATAGTTATCATTTACTGGATAGTGAATGTGTGCAGAGACTGTTTGAAGTGCCTTGGATCCATCATCTCATTTAATCGTCAGAGCAATCCTATGAGGTACGTACTATTTATTCTCGCTCCTCCCCCATTTTTGTAGATGAAGAAACTGAAAGGTTAAGTAACTGCTCAGGGTCACCCAGCAAGTTCAAATTCTGAAGGTAGGATTTGAGTCCAGGCAATATGACTTCAGAGGCCATAAGTGCTACATAAAATGACCCACTCCCTGATGACAAAGAAAAATAATAACACATGAAAAAGTTGAGAATATTGCAAAGATGTGGAAACAACCCAAGTGCCCATCAATACATGAGTGGATTAATAAAATGTGTTATATATGTACCATGGAGTTCTACTCAGCCATAAAAAACAATGATGATCTAGCACCTCTTGTATTATCCTGGATAGAGCTGGAGCCCATTCTACTAAGTGAAGTATCACAAGAATGAAAAAACAAGCACCGCACATACTCACCATCAAATTGGTATTAACTGATCAACACTTACGTGCACATATAGTAGTAACATTCATCGGGTGTCAGGCAGATGGGAGGGGGGAGGAGGGGATGGGTATATACACACCTAATGGGTTCAGTGAGCACCATCTGGGGGATGGACACGCTTGAAGCTCTGACTTGGGTGGGGCAAGGGCAATATACGTAACCTAAATATTTGTACCCCCACAATATGCTGAAATAAAAAAAAATTTAAAAAAAGAAAAAGTTGAGAATAGCACTGCATTAGGAATCAGAAGATCTGGGTCTGGAGTCTGCTTTTCCAACAAATTGTCCTTGTAACCTCACCCAGGTCGTAGCACCTCTTTGGTCCTCAGTTCCCACATTTGTGAAATAAGGAGATGATACAAAATTATCATGTGTTCCCTTATGACATTTTGTGACAAGGATTCTCAGAGTTGAACTCCAGGGCATTGACTAGATGTAGAAGAGATCTGCAGGCCCCAAGAGTTGTGGAACAGGAAGATGAAGCGCTTGCGTATGTGGTACAGGGGGCCAGGGCACGAATGAGGCACAGAGGCAAGGGAAGGGAAGGGTGTCCAAACACATCGCAGAGCCGAGGCTGGCGGGGAGTGGCAAAGCAAGGTGAGGATGCTGAGATTTAGATATAAATGAGGTCAAAGAACACAGGAAGGTGAGGGCAAAGTGGAAGCGCAGATGGGAAAATCAAGGGATGGGAGGCAGGCAAGCCACAGGGGGGCCTAGAGGGTGCTTTTGTAGATGGCTGCATTTAAAGCAGCAGAAGGGACTAAAAGGGACCTCAGGGAAGGTTGGAGTCATCATGAAAGGCCTGATAGAGGAGGCAGAACTTAAGATGGGCCATGTGCTGGACAGAGAGGTTTGTTGACAGCTTGGGCACAAAGGCACTGAGGGTAGCTATTGATAAGCTAGAGATGGGGATAGAGAAAGCAGGTGTCAGCCACAAACACTGGGTGACCAGGAAGAGCCTGAAGACTCTGGCCTGGAATGATATGCTTGGGGCAAGGAGACACTGGGGTGGCACCTGGCTCACTTATATCCCTTTTGCCTGTGGTCAAGGCTGTTCTCAGGCCTGACTCTTGTACTTCTTTCATTCTGGGCCTGGAGCCGAAGCCAGAAGTTTCTGGAGCAACATTGCCAGGCCACAGAAGGAGGTTTCAGGGCAAGAGACACCAGATAGCAATGGACTGGAAAATGGAGTGCCCCGGGGTCTGAGGCTAGACAGGACACCAAGAGGGCCGGAAAAAGGAACCACCTGCAAGAGAGCCCGGAGCTGGGCCAGGCTGGAAGGCAGTTAGTGGAGGAGGAGAGAAAGGCCCAGATAGCCAAGGGCAGACAGGAGAGTCCTGGTTCCCTCCTCCTATGTTCACTTCAGGCCGCAGAAGCAGACAGGATCCCAAGGGCCGGTGTGCCGGTATTTTCCCACGCATTCACACATGCAAGTCACAGCATCCCTAGGCAAGGAAAGGGTTGGGATTGCCACTTCTAAGAAGTAAATGATATCCCTCAAGCTCTCTCCACTTGAGAATGCTATCTCGAGGGAAAAGAAAAGTGGCAGTGAGCCCCAGGACAGCAGAAATCTGTCTGGCTTCTTTAGACTTTAGGCACAAGAGTCTCTAGTCAGAATGGCCTAGGAAAATGAAAAGCCCGACTGGGAGAAGCGTCCCCGCTGTCCTCACAGTGCCTGGGAGGAGTGCTTAAATGGGGGTGATAGGCGACTGGTCCCTGCCCCAGCGGGACACTGCTCTGTTGGTCACTTGACAGTGAGACGGAAGCACACCCCAGCATGTGAGGAATAAATGAGACAATGCGTGAAAAGCAGCTCGGTGCCTGGCACAAAGGATGTTCTTAAACAGTAGGGTTTTTTAAACTACCATTATAGACAAGGGCAAGATGTGAGTGAAGGGTTCGAGGAAGAAGGCCATGAGTCAAGGGCATGCAGAACAATCACTGATTCCTTGGCCCTCACCCCTGGAAATTCTGATTCTTTCTTCAGTGAGGGTGGGGCCCAGGAACCTACATGTTCCAGAAGCTCCCAGGTGACTCTGACATAGGGGTTCCAAACACCACACTTTAAGGAAACACTGCTATAGATCATGTTAGATACTGAGCATAGCTGAACCAGAAAAAATGAATGGGGAAGCCATCAGAAATGGATGGCAGGGCAAGGGTGGTGAAGAAAAAGCAATTTGAATGATATCTAGTGAGACTTGTGACAGAAAGAAGATATTTTTTTTCCTAATAAACATCTCTAAGATCTGAGCCTCCAATGAGGCCTCTAGCAATTTTTGGAGATTTCAAACCCCAGCTTTTCTATTAATTAGCTGTGAGGCCTAGGGCACATCGAGTCCTTTCTCTGAGCCTCAGTTTCCTCCCCTAAGAACTAAGGGTTTGAGCTGGACTTGGAGTCTAGAGTTCCTTTTAGTCCAGGCATTCTCGGATTCTATGATTCACTGAGATGATCTTTCAAAGTTCCCAGTTCATCCTAGAGTAGCCAGATTTTGCAGAAGCTTGAGTCCTGACTGAGTTGGCCAATGATAGCCCAGCCTTCAGAGCAGGTCCTTCAGAAGCCTGTCAGTATTTTCAGAATACTCTCCTACTTTCAGATTATTTAGAAAATTAAGCTATTATTTCAATTTAAAAAATTCATAGGGTTGCAGATTTAACTTAAAATGCCCCCCACTCATTCTTCCCTCCACTTCTAAAGAGATTATTTTTCAAAAAATCTTTTCAAATCAGGAGTTCATCCCTATCAGAACACTATTAATAAATACTCTATCCCAAAGAGTTTCCTCCTTCCTCCAACACTGAATAAGCAAACATAACCCATTTCTGCATGAAATAAGGTCTTTGGATCATTGATGTTTGGTTTCTGGAGCCACAGGGACAGAAGCAACAAACTGGTCTCACATGTGAAAATAAAATTATGTCCTTCAAAAATAGGGTATGGAGGTTTAATGGGGACTTTTCCCCTCCTCCTCTCCTTAAAAACGTTCTGGAGACCACTCCAACTATCACAGTGAACTAATGCAGAAACCTTTGCTCATATGCTTGATGGCAAACTCAAGAAAGGAGACATTCTCCACCTAATCTACTAGGCTCTGCTGAAAATGCAGGCAGGCAGATGTGTCTGGGCTCCCGGTACCCTTTCCTTTCCCCAACCCCCATGGGCTCAGGCTCAGAAAAGTCTCCGTTTGACTTACCGTCCTCTCCATTTTCCCAGGACAGTTGGGCTTACGGAAAGGGGAGATCTAAATACAATAAGAAAGAAGAAGTAACATGACCCTCAGCTCCCAGGATGGGCTTGTCCTTGGCCCATGAAGTCCACAGGGTGTGAAACAAGAAATAAAAACCTTGTTAATGTAAAAATGCAATAGGACTTTATCAATCTTTAGTTGCAATGTTTTTTCTGAAATACACTGCCTACTGTGTTGTTGCTCTTTTCTTATCCATATCTAAACTTTCCCATGTCGGTATCTCTTCTTTCCCCCTTCTCTCATTTCTAGCCCTCATTTTGCACATCTCCTTTGTATGTTATAGTAGATAACTGAATTATATTGTTATAATTTGTTGTGTTTGTAACAAGGAATGCTACGCTAAATGTAATTAGACGAGCAAAATATTTTATGCTTCTGCTTTTGAAGGTTCAAGTAAGTTGTTTTAACAGTATGGGGCCCTTTGTTAATTTTTTTCCCGTTGAGCCTTGGCCCCATTAGATGAAACTCTCCTTCTGCCTATCAGGCTGGGAATTTTTTCAGGACCATAACCTCAAACTATGCAAATCCTGACAAGCTGGGTGACCTAGGATACGTCATGTAATGTCTTCATGCCTCAGTTTCCCAATCAATAAAATGAACATGATAATAGACTGTGTCTGGGGACAGAATTAGGGAGATGGAGGAGGGAGTAGGTGGGAGGAAGGAAGTACAGACATCGTAATATCACGTCTTTTTTGCAGTGCTCTTGATTCTCTGTTCTAGTAGTTTCCAAGCAGATGTGCTTTTGTCACAGAAAGAGAAATTTGGCATGTCGACCTAAAGACGAAGCATTATATAGTTGCAAAAGGGTTAGGCTATGGAGTTGGACAAAGCTGGGCTTGAATCCTGGCTCTTGGCCATTACTAGGTGTGTGATCTTGGGCAAGACACCAAACTATTCAAAACCTAAATTTCCTTATCTGTTCAATGGAGCTAAATGTAGTACCTTTATCATGGGCTGTGAAGATTTGATCATTTAATAACTGTTTATTGAGCACCTACTATGTGCTAAGTAGAGCTCCGAATGGTGCTCAAAAAAGAGAAGGGCCCTGTTCTCATAGACAATTTGGTGACCTAACTGAGACAAAGCTCTTAGCATGTGGAGTAACAAATAGCAAGCACTCGATGCATGCTAGCTATTATTGGTATTACTCTCCCTTCTCCATGGGAAGACTGCCCTCCCCGTGCTGTTAATGATCTATGTCCCCTGCTCTTCATCAGTTTCCCAAAAAATAGGGGATGGGACTTCCTGCAGTTATCCATACTCCCTCCAGCAGCCCCCTGGTGACCAGCAGGTTTGTAAAACAGTGACCTGCATTGAGGGCTGGGACCCATGGCTGTGTGAGGGAAAAGCCAACTGGATCCAACCTGTGTCATGGTTCAATAGCCACCACTGGATCAACAGGCCACAGACATGGCTCGATTTAACATTCCAGACTCCCGGGAAACCCGCTGTCCCCAGAAAGCCTCTCTCTGGGCACACAGACTGAGGTGACTTCTTCGGGGGAACTCGCAAGCCCAGGTGAGGCTGCTCAGGCTCCTCATTAACTGTATTACCTGTCACTACCCCAGAGCCACAGGCTTTCTCCCTCGCCCGAGACTGTTCCTAAACAGTTGAGACTGCTCTTTTAAACGTGGTAGTGGCCCAGCAAGAAGAATCCTTCTCCCTTTCCTCTTCCCAAGAAAGGACTAAACAGTTTTCCCATGTCAACAGCAGAAACTTTCATTTCCTTTTTTTTCATGCTAGAGGAGCAGAAATGGGATCATGAGTAATTAGTTGGTTACTGGTTGCTCTTCGTTTATCAACAGTAGGTGACGGTGGGAGGAACTCATGTTTACTGAGGGCAACCTATGTGTGCCTACCAGTTACCTGATTTAATCCCTGTGACAACCCTGTGAGATAGAAATCATCTCCATTTTACAGATGAGAAAACTAAGGCTCAGAAAGGTTAAGGCATTCACCCACTGCCACACAGCTACTAAGAAGCATTCTGAGAATTCAAACCCACATCTGACTCCAAAACCCCATGCACTTTCTATTCTATGGTCCCAAAATATTTTCAGAGTGTGTGTGTATCACTTGGTCCAGACACTCTGCCATGGTGGCTGAGCCCTCGGGCAGTATGGTCTTTGATAGCACACTGGAAACTGCTGTGGATGACCCTCTTCTCTCCCCTTGGGCCAGATGCCTCGCTCCTTCATTAGGAGCCTGGGAAAGGCTGATCCATGCAGCACTCTGGTTTCCCATTCCCAAATGCCAAGCTTCAGTGCATCCTTAAAGTGGTGCCTGAGTTCTCCTGCCACACTACTGGCCAAGTGACCGACAGAGCAGTGCCCAGCATCATGAGGAGGAGCTCCTTGCTTCCTGCTGCTCCCCAGGCCAACCTCTCCAATTCAGACACCCTCATCCCAAATTTTAAGACAATTCTACCAAGGCAGAACTTTTGCACTGAATCTGTCCAAAAGCACTATTGTGGTCAACAAACTCACGGCTTACAGAGGGCTTTGTACTCTTCAAAGCACTTCTGCATCCCAACAATTCTGTGGCGTCACAGCTAGGAAAGTTGCATTATTATTATTATCATATTTTCTTATTCCCACTCTACAGATGAAAAAAACCAAGGTCCAAAGAGGCATGAGGACATGCCTATAGTAATGCTGTCCAGTCTGAGAGTTAGCGCTCGGCCTCTGAAGTGGCCTTTGAACAATATCCCAGGGGAGGTCTTGTTTTTAAGCCCTGCAGAAACGCCGTTTACACGATGACAATTACTATCCTAATCACAAATCTCTGGCCATAATTGTGGATCTCTCTCAAATGCTTATTGTGCTGGGCCCCGTGCTGCATGCTTTATTTCTCGTGTATTATTTTGTTTGATACAATCCTGAAGAGTAGGTCCCATTATTACTTCCTATTTTACAGCTGAGGAAACTGAGGCTCAGAAGGCTTAGACGACATCCTCAAAGCCAACAAAGCTTGGAAGTGGCAGACTATAGACACAAAGCAAGGACTATGCTCCACTATAGTGCCTCTAAAGTTGGGTTCAATACAGAAGCCACTAGCCACTTAAGTAAAATAAAATTACTCAGTTCCTCAGTCACGCTAGCCACCTGCAAGTGCTCATAGCTGCACATGGCCAGTGGCTATCATGGACATCACAGATAGAGGTCACTTCCACTATCACAGAAACTTCGATTCAACAGCGCTGGTCTAAACACTCTTAAGGGCCAGGTGCGGTGACTCACACCTGTAATCCCAGCACTTTGGGAGGCTGAGGCAGGAGGATCGCTTGAGCTCGGGAGTTAGAGGCTGCAGTGAGCTATGATCTTAAGGTTGGTCCTCATCAGACCGCTACCTTGGTAACATGTTATTTATTAGTTTAAGGCAGGGTTTCGCAATCTCTGGGCATTATTGACATTTGAGTCCAGAAAATTCTTTGTTGGAGGATGGGGGCAGCTCTTCCTGTGCATCCTCAGGTATTTAGCAGCATCCTTGGCCTCTACCCACTATGTCAGTTGCTCACCCTGTCCCCAGGTTTAACAACAAAAAATGTCTCCAGACATTGCCAAATGTCACCTTAGGGGCAAAATTGCCCCCTATGCCCACCCCCAAGTTGAGAACCCCTGGGTTAAGGTTAGTCCCATTGTGTATTTGAAGTAATCAAATGGCAAGTCTTCACTAACTCAACCTGGCCTTCTGAAAGCAGGCCAATTTGCTGAAACTCATTTCTTCTAGCAAATTGTAAAGCTTATAGCAATTTGCATTGAATGAGTGGCTTTAATAGCTATTGAAGATTTCGTGAAGTAGTAAAACCATTTAAAGCAGCAGGACTAAGAGTGAACATGCCAGGAAGGGATTACTATAATGTACTGTAGGATTAGTTCCTCAAATTTGCTATCTGTTAACCACAACTATGAAATTGTAAAGGAAAGATAAGAAAAGATTGGTTAAAAGCTAAAAGAATGTTAACGTAGAAAATCAATTAGGAAATGACAGAAGTAATTACATCATGTACTACATTTTGGCTACTGATTTCCAGAAAAAACAAACAACAAAACATTGTGCTATTTGAGAAATTGGTGGCAGAATCCCCAAAATGCTCAAGTTGGCATAACAGAAAATGCGCTTTCGAAGGATTCAGGAAAAACTAGTGCACGAAAAATAAGTATTTCAGGTGATGGATATGTTAATTAATTCAATTTAGTCATCCCACAATGTATACATATATCAAAACATCCTGTCGTAAAACATAAATATATACAAATATTCATTTGTCAGTTTAAAAAATAATAAAATTTTCTTAAAGAAGCTAGTATAAGCATTTCCATATAATATGCTGAAATTTTGGCCCTAATTAAATAATATGCTTTATAATATACATGTTTAATATATTCCCAGGGAAACTAAACCACCCTACAACAAATGGAATGCTGCTAAAGACCAAATGAAACCTGTCAACTGCATATTCAGAGAAATCTCTGAAACCTTTTAAAACCATTTTCTCCTAAATGAATTTTTGTGAAGACTTAAATATTTTAACTATGTTGTAAATAGTCAAAAGAAAGAAACTTTAAGTAAACTGGTAAATATGGCAAATAGTTTATTCAAGAAATTGCCGGAGAGCCAGCCTTTCCCCACACCTCCTCAGAGAGTGAGGCTGGGGGCCTGGGACACTACCTGCCACTCCTTCAGCACCCACCAATTAATTCTCCTATTGCTCTCATGAGTGAAAAATGCGACAGGCAGATGCCACAGGGTGAATGCGGGTTAGCAAAATGCAACGCCCAAACTGGGCCCCTCGCCAAGGGATTTGAGTTAACAGCCTTTCTTCTAAAACTAATGAAAAAGAAAAAGTAAAGAAAAAAAATCAGGCTCCAGAATGAGTGTCTAAGAAAGAAGGAAGAAGGAAGGAAGGAAGGAAGGAAGGAAGGAAGGAAGGAAGGAAGGAAGGAAGGAAGGACAAGCAGGGAAGAAGGGAGGGAGAGAAGGAAGTCAAGTGCCAAAGGGATCTCTAATGATCACATTAAATACTCTTAATTACAGTGAGGAGTAGAAATTGGGTCTGAGCTGGCAGGCTGAGAAGCTGCAGCTACACATTTCTCGTGCTTTCTGACCGCCGAAACTTGCCTTCCAGACTTCATGTCCATCATGGTTCCCTGGGCACAGCTAGGTATGCAGCTAGACCTTGTGCTCAGGCGAACCGGTTGCAGATGCGATGGGGAGATGGCCCCAAGACTGTCAGCCACTGGAGAGACCTGCAGGGTTGCATCTTCTCTAGCATCTGGGTTCCAGGGAGCTACCCAGGGCCAAGAAAGAATGCATGGACCTTCTAAATTTCAGCAACTGGAGCTCATTAAAAGTCAATATTTGTGGCCTCTAATCTCAAATAGCAACCCACACTGCTTTCGGAGGCATCAGGAAAGTTTTATAGCCAAGGGGAGTAGGCTGGCACATAATTTGCAATAATTATTCCCTGCTCAGGTGTCGGGTGCCTGTTGCAGAAGCTCTCAGCTTGACCTTCCTGAATCCTGTTCTTAAAGTAGGAAAAGCTGACTAGCATGGTGTGTAGGGCTCCCCGACCTGGCCAATGCCCCCAGATGACCACCAATCCTTGGAATGACACAAAAGCATCCAGGTCCTATTGAGATGCACGCTGTCAGGAGTTAATCCATTAATGCCCACGAACCTAGCATGGCAGGTCAGTTGGTCAAGAGCTAGGCCCTGGGGCACAGGAGGCAACGTGTTAGCTGGGGGAAGGCCACAGCCTAGGAGGCCAGAGTAGGTACTCACTATTTTTTGATGTTTACGGAGTCTCCTATTCCTTGTAGGTCCTGCGAGGGCCTCCATGTCACTTCTGTATAGAGGCCCTGGCTCCTTATTCTCCTCAAATGCCTTCTTATCATTTCTCCTGGTCCTTCAGCCCGGATTCAATAAACCATCACTTGAGCTCAGGCCAAGACTTCTTCACCTGAGACCATGAAAATAAGCCCTTCGGTCCACTGCATCTCCCTTTCCCACCCCAAAGACCTTAGGCTGCCCCAGATGCCCTCCACAGAAAGCAGACATTAGGATGAAGGGGACCTAAGAAAGGCTCCTCGTTCGTTTGTAAGTATGGAATCTAACACAAACCGGCACATTCCTGAGCCCAGGGAGGAAGGATCTGGAAATACCTGGAAGCAAGAAGGTTACCATTATCATCTCCCCTCATCCTCCCAAAGCATTCACTGTCAACCTCTCTGTCATCTGGTGCTACTGTGAATTACACAAAGAAAGCCTCGTAATTTCCACAGCACCCATCCAACGCCATAGATTGAGGGCACTACAGTGAGGTGAGAGCCGTGGAGACGGGGTTTTAAAATAGTTGCCAATGACACTTTTTGTATGAGGATCAGTGGTGTTTCAAGAGTCCAGGCCCACTCACCACCAGAAGAGTGGGAGCGTGCTGTGATGCTGATCCTCAGAAAGAAGCAGAAAGGGACAGTCTACCCACACCTCCACGCTGGAACCACCAGATGAAGTGCCCGTAAAAATCCTATGGAATGCCGCTTTGGGCCTGCAGGCCACAGGCTGCCAGCCCTGGTCCATACAGTGTGTTTCCGTGGTGGGAGAGAACTCCAGGTGATTCCATGCAACCCTCAACTACTGGAGACCTGCAATGAGTGTGGGGGGTTTCTGGCTGTGATTCCAGGTCAGAATAGCTAAGGGAGAAGAAGAGTGTCGGCTCCATGAATGAAAATGGGAAATAATCATGTACACTCGCATATCCACTAATTAACCATATGTCTAAATCCATTTGGGTTAATGTCTTCTTCCTGTCGGTGCTGCTTTAAATAGGCACACAGATGCACACACATCCAAAACCAACACTGCGGACACACGGTAAGAATACAGTTCTTGGAGGTAGTACCCCATCAAGTGACTGGGAGACTGCAGGTACAGTATGGGTTGAAATAAATTGAGAAAATGAGGACAACTCAGAAAATTTAAGGTGATTTTCTCCACTCATCCAAACTCCCCTCTCTCTGCTCCCCTCCCTTATGTCTCCCTACAAGATCATTTATTCTCAGTCACACTGGCTGCCAGACTGGAGCCAAAACACCATGTCCCGGTGTAATGGAACCACATTATTTGACGTTATTATTACTGAGAAAGTTATTTTAATGTTGTTATTAGCCAATGAAATTAGCCTTGCAAAATCCAGGTTTGTGGGGTGTTTTATTTTAAGCCGACGTTGGCTAGGTTTCTTGACACATGCAAGTCAGAACCTATAGCTTTGCCCCAGTCTCTCTCTCTAGCCTGTTTTATAAACATCCTCCTCGTGCAGCTCTCCCTTCTCAGACTCTTGAGCCATTTCTTACAAACTCTGGCCAAGCCAAGGCTGCAGGAGTGCCACAAAGTACCCTTGCACCAAAAGGCTGGGAAGCAGAAGCGCATGCCTGGAAACCCCAGGAATAACTCCGGTATTTCCACACCAGTCACTGTGGCTCGGCCAAGCTTCCCCTTCTTCGGTGCTTCCCTCCTTCTCGCCTTTGCAAGTAATCTACAGGAACTGCAGCAGCCTCGGGAATACGCCGCCTTCCCGGCCAGGCCCCTGGCTCCCTGGGGCTCGGGCGAGCCAGGCAGGGGCGCCGGCGGGAAGGAGAGGTAGCCTGAAAGGTGGGGAAGGCTCGCGGCGTCCAGCTCCCCGCGCTGCCCCACGCGGGGTGGACCTGTCTGTGCCCCCGACCCGCCGAGTCCTGCATGCAGGGCTGAGGGCGCCCCCGCCGCCGAGCTTTCCCACGCACACGCACACCTGCGCGAGCCCTCCCGGGAGGGCACCGCCTCCAACCGGTGGATGCACCAGCCGCGAGGCAGCCAGTTCGAGCCCCAGAGGCAGCTCGGTGCCCGCCACCCAGCCCTAGGTTGCTCCTCGCTGCCTCTCTTGGGGCGAAAACCCCACTTGGGCGGGTAGGGCCCCCCCCCCCGGCACGGGCAGCCGGCGCTCTGCCACCCTCCACTCCGTGGTGTCTAGTGGGAGCAGGTCGGCTGCGCCCGCCACTTACTCTGAAGTCTCGAGGCAAGCATAAAAGCCAGCCATGGTGCTTCGGAGGGAGCTGCTGCCCGTTTGCGCGCCTTGCCTGTTGGGGTACAGGGAGCCCGCGCTGCGGGCAGGCCCTTGGTGGCTGCCACGTGGGGGCAGCTCTGCACTCCAAGCGCCCACACGCGCGGAGCCCCAGACCCGCGGCCCAAAGAAATAACCAGTCAAATAAAGTTTCTTCTCCAAGGCCTCTCGCTGTCTTCTGATCTGGATCCAAAAAGGGCTGGCCTTGTTCCTTACATGGTTAGAAACTAACTCCCCTTTTTCCTCTGCCTCCAACTTCCGGCGACCACAGCATCCTTAGTGCAAAATACCAGATGCTCTTTCTCAGCCTCTCTGTGTCCCTGCAGGGCTAGCGAGTGTGAGGAATAATTTGGAGGGGAAACCCTAAAGAGAAGGTAGAGGCTTTCATGGGGCAGGGAAGGACACTCAAGGGCTTTGGGAAGGAAATGTAAATAAGTTGGCTTTTGGCATTTTAGATTGAGCAGGCTGAGCAGAGCAGGTAGCAGAGGGGAGAAGAGAGAGGCTGGGGCAGAAAGGAAATTTAAATGGCAAGACTGCAAGCATTCCCACCTCCATCTGAACGCTGTTTTTGACAGTGTTCTAAATTGTTCTTGTTCCATCCTAAGGAAAACGATTTACTCCCTTAACCAGCCAGGGGCCACAAACCAAAAAAGCAACACTTTCTTTACAGTTGTGAAATCTTTCCTGTCCTGAGATGAAAGTCCCTACCAAAGACTGTGTATACACAGTGGACCCCAGCTATAACATGGCTTAAGTTACCTGGATTCAGAGATGTTGCTGATCAGATTGAGCCTGCAGGAAACCTGAAGAACTGGAGAGAGAGAGAATGCAAGATGTGACCTAATATCTGCTGCCTGGAGGGCCCAGTAGGGAATCTTTCCCACTCACAGTTCCATAAAGGGGTGTGTGTCTCTACCCTGGCCTCTGAGACACACAGATATGCAGTATTTTGATTTTTGAAGCGTCTAGTGGGAGTGTGAAAGCAAAGCAAATGCGGATGCAGGCTTTCGGCTTTTTAGAATGACTTTGAGGAATCAAGTGTTTAAAAAGGTTAAGATTTCTCCTGTGCATGCATGGGTGGGGGTTATTAAACACCGCCCATCCAGGCCTAATCTGACAGGTTTTCTTAATCAGGCTGACCCAAATAAGAATAAGAAGAAAGAATAAATCCAGGCTGGGGGCCTTTCAGGGGGTCTTCGCCAGTCTGGTAGCATAGGGCCTGCCTTTTCCTTCCATCTAAAATAGGTAACATCCTGCTTCTAGAATTTCACTGGGTAAGTAGACTGGGGTCTCTGGAACAGGGCAGTGCATGGGACCCTCTCTTCTTAACTTTGGGGAGGGGGAACGTAATTGAAAAAGGACTGTAGATGCTGAATCCTGACTTGTGCCTAGAATTTCTAGCTAGAATTTGTGATTTGTTGTCCATGATTCATATGTGGCTGTGGCTTACCCACTTAGTGGATTTTCTGAAATTATGTTTTTAATCAAGGAGTAACTCTTGGAGTACCTACCCCAGCTGTAATGTCAGTGGGTGGTTAGGAAAGACCAATTTTAATGTTGGCCAGAGAAGAAGCTAATTAGGAAGGCAAATCTGTATCATTCCCCTCCCACCCAAATAGAACACACTCTGAAAACCATGGAATTTTGTTGTTTGATTATGCTTGCTTTGTGATTATTTGCCCAATCCCTTCCTTCCATCGCTTCGAATAATCAGGAGTAGGATCCACAGAAAATCCATCCTATAATTCCCAGGCTGAGCTGATAGCTCCTTTTACTGAACTCTCACAGCGCTTGTGGTCAGGGCTCTGGAGTCAGAGTTGGATTCAAATCCTGACTCTGGTTACATTTCTGAGGTGTGATAACTGCATTGTGATTTTTGTAGGAAAATGTCTTTTTTCTTAGGAGATATATGCTGAAGTATTTAGAGGGGAAATGTAATGATGTCTGCAATTTATGCTCAAATAGGTCCAAAAATACATAGGAGTGTGTGTGTATGTATGTATGTAGGTGTTTGTATATATATAGAGAGAGAGAGAAAGAGAATGATAAAGCAAATGCAGTAAAATGTTAATAGTTGGTGAATATAGGTAAGGTATATATGGGTCTTCATTATGGTATTTTTTTCACCTTATCTGTAGTTTTGAAGTGTTTTAAAAATAAAACAGTTGGTGATAAAATCTTAGCTCCGCCTGCCCTTATCAACTGTGTTGCAGTAAATGATGTACTCTTTGCAAACCTGAGTTCCCTTGGCCCTAAAATGGAGATATGAACAGAACCTATCGCAAAAGGTTGTTATGAAAATTAAAATGGGATAATAAGTGTGATGCCTTTAGCATGGTGCCTGTCCCTTAGGAAGGCCTCAATAACTGATGAGAATTGCTACTGTGCCATTTTCATTTCACATTTGATGATATACTATCTTTTACTGTTCTCAAGATATTTCAAATGCATATATCTTGTCTCCTTGACTTAGATCTTAAGCGTCCAGAGGGCAAGACACATTTCTTACATTTTTTTCTTGTATCTACGGTAGTACCTGGCACAGTGCTGAGTGAATCATAGATAGTGAATAGAATACTTTGTTGAGTGACTTTGTGGTTACTGCTCTGTGGGATCTGTGATCATAGCATTGACTTGAAAATAATCACATGTCATTATGAGGGACCAGTAGAAGAAAATATTAGCATAATATGGTGGAAGCTGGATAAGAGGATAAGACTACAAAAACAACTATTTGAGAAATAGATTTCTTTTTAATTCTTAAAACTGAAGGTGGATACTTTCATGCATACCCAGGATTTGGGAAAGTGTCCATCTTTTATGAATCCTAAAAGGGCATACATTCCATTAGTTGACATTTAGGATGGGAATGACCTCTACTAAGCAAGTTGGGCTCATCCTTAGGATGCCAGGTCAATAAGGCAGATTTCCAGGGGTAGCAGAGCTCAGCTGCTCCCTCCCAGCAAAAGGTACAAATCTTGTGAGTGACACCTCCCTGCACCCAGCTCCTAGATAAATGCATCCGTTGCTGTTGGAGGGACTCTTACCTTCCTGGCTCTAACCAACGATTCCAGTGAGTTTAAAACATGCAGGGTAAATTCGACTGGAATCTTTAGGACTGACTCAAAAACTGGCAGGACTTTTAAACATCTAGCTCTTGAAAAATCTCTGTAGTCAGTAGATCCCCAAATGGAGACTGGTGAAATTCCCTCACTTCTGAGCAGACGCAAACCATTTCAGTACATTCCTCTCAGTCTCTGTCTCTCCTCTCTTTCCTTTTGGCTTCTGTCTCCCTCCTCCCTCTTTTCCTCTCCCCTCAGCCTATCTCCTCGGGGCGGGGGGGGGGTCACTGAAGGAGCTCCCACTAAAGGCTGGCCAAGGAGCAGATGGGTTTAGGGGTGAGAAATGAGACAGACAAAGCAGTTTAGTGTCTGAATCCATGTGACCCTGCTGATCAGAGCATCTCAGATGGAGTGACATCTCACGAAGCCTGGGACAATGAGCCAGAGAGCTGAGTTATGGCTTCTATGGAGCCATTCCTCCAGGCATCTCAGAATGCCTTCCAAATATCCACCCTTTACAACACCCTAGGGAGTCTGGGGGTGAGTGGGACCACCAGATCCAGAACCACCCCTGAGGGAGCTGGACTGGAGAAAAGTACAATTGGTGGGGCAGGGACCTCCCCTGACCTCCAGTGTTTGGAAACAGATCAGATCTGATATAAATTCACATTATGGGCAGAGGAGGTAGGAATGCGGAGGGGGGAAGCCAATAAGATACCATGGTGGAGGTGGGGGCAAGGGGGAAGAGGATGCCTCCCTGGGGTTGGAGGGCTGGAAGGGAGGAATGCTTGCATAAGGATGTGGATATAGGCATTTACTAATAGTAGTTCTCAGTCCTGACTACTTCTTCCTCCTCCTCCTCTTCCCTGCAATTTATGCTCAAATAGGTCCAAAAATACATAGGAGTGTGTGTGTGTGTGTATGTATGTACGTGTTTGTATATATATATAGAGAGAGAAAGAGAATGATAAAGCAAATGCAGTAAAATGTTAATAGTTGGTGAATATAGGGTAAGGCATGTATGGGTCTTCATTATGGTATTTTTTTCACCTTACCTGTAGTTTTGAAGTGTTTTAAAAATAAAACAGTTGGTGATAAAATCTTAGCTCTGCCTGCCCTTATCAACTGTGTCAACTCCTCCTCCTCTTCCCACCCCTCCTCCTCCTCCATCAGGCAGTCTTCATAGTCATTAAGCATCTCCTTCCGCCTGGACATCTTGGCTGGGGTAAGGCGGGGAGTGGACAACCAGGAAAGTCGCCATCACTTACCATATGCCAGGCCTGTCTTGTGGTGGAGGAGAGCAATCAGATTTGAAGGAAGTCTGTATTACACAGAATGTTTTAAATGCACTTTTATTACTCTCAGGCTATGTATCCAATAACACATACTTGGCTCCAGGTGTGGTCCTAAGGGACCCGCCTGACTGAGCAGAGATAAGAGTTTGTAGCTGGACATTGTGAAATGTTTCTAAATTCATCTGCCTGCCAGTTCGATTTGCCTGTATCTCAGATTGTCCCTTTTCTAAGTGGAAACTGGAGCTCAGATGGGGTCAGTGGCATTGGGAGTAAAGGCCCTTGCCAGTTTCTTGCTGAATGCCTTCATTTCCTTTCTCCTGGCTGTGTGAAACTCTGAGATAATTCCCTCCACTCCTGCCCGCTCCCTGGCCCTCAAGAGCCTGGGGTTAGAAGAGTGCTCAGGAAGGAAGGGGAATCCAATTTTCTTTTCCCTCACCTCCAGCCTTGGCCAAAATAATGATCTCCAACCTGAAAATCACCAGGAAAGAGAAAGCACACACATGTATCACTCACACTTCACTCAGCCCTGAGCTTGGAGAGGTGGCCCCACAGTTGCCACCTCTGGGTCGGAAACAGCCACGCTGCACTCCTCCCACAGGCAGCCTTATCCAAAGCCTGCACAACTGGCAGCCCGGGGAGCAAGGGCCCAGCCAGGGATGCCTCCCCCACTGGAGAAAGGAGACTTGCTTGGCTCAGTAAATGGGATTTTTTTTTACCACCTAGCCAGAGAAGCAGAGAATTGTTCTGGCTTCCTTGCTCCAGCAGCTGAGAGGAAAATGACCCCCTGGGTCTGGAATCAGTGATTCACACCAACCTACCCAAAAGGCCTCCTGCTGTCATTTTTCTTTCTTTCCTTCCTTCCTTAACATCCTGGAGAAGGAGTTCCTAGTCCTTCCTCCTGGGTCACTGCATCCTGAGTTGGATGACTGGTCAGTGGGACAAGTAGAGGCATGTAGCCAGGGCAGCTGGCCTCCAAGAACTTCAAAAAAAAAGAAAGAAAAAAAATTGGTTGGAAAATTGTAACAGTACACAAAGGCACAAAATGATGAAACATGCAAGCCCATCTCTACCCTTCACCACCACCTTGGGTTCCTTCCAGGAAACACACACACACACACACACACACACACACACACACACACATGGATTTTTCTTTGCTATTTTGGCAATCTCTTCCTCACGGGCCAAAAGGATGCCCCTCATCCTTCTGCACACCCACCCACAGGCTCTCAAATGATCCTTGAGAATGGAAATTCGAGAACCGATACACTGGCCTCTCTCTTACACTCAACCCGAAGGTCTCTGTCCTGTTTCCTCAGCACCTCAGATCCTTGCTGTGTACCTGGTGACAACAGCTGGTAATAGTAATCAAGCCAACAAACCAATGGGTTACCTGTCTCAAGCCACAAAGAACGTAGTCCTGCTACGAGAGGGTCCCAAAGAATGATGTTAATAGTGGGAGGTTCAAGTATCATCGTGGGTGCAGTGTCGAGGCTACTTGAACTGGAGTGGTGTAGGGGAAAGGTGTAGATTTTCAGGCTGCCTCCTGTACTCTACCTACTCAACTGCTGAATTTAACTGCTCTGCTGAGTTACTGCCAGCCTCGAGATGACTTAGCGTTTATACCTCAATCTTTACCCACACAAGGGCCCAAGAGAAGGGGATAAACCGAGGAATAGAGAGGTCTTTTCTTTTTCAATTAAACTTTTTATTTTGAGATAGGTTTAAATGCAGTCGTGAGAAATAATACAGAGAGATCCCATGTACTCTTTACTCAGTTTCCCCCAATGATAACATGTGTAAAACCATAGTATATTAAAACCAGAATATTGACATTAATACCATTAAGATGCAGAACATGAACACTCACCCACCTCTGGTGTGACTGCAAACCTGTATGGAAAATTATATAGAGACACCTGAAAGAACTAAAAGTAGAACTCCCATTTGATCCAGCAATCCCACTACTGGGCATCTACTCGAAGGAAAAAAAGACATTCTATAAAAAAGACATCTGCACTCGAATGTTTATAGCAGCACAATTCACAATTGCAAAGATGTGGAAACAACCCAAGTGCCCATCAGTGGATTAATAAAATGTGGTATATGTATACCGTGGAGTACTACTCAGCCACAAAAAACAATGGTGAACTAACACTTCTTGTATTATCCTGGATGGAGCTGGAGCCCATTCTCCTAAGTGAAGTATTAGAAGAATGGAAAAACAAACACGACATGTACTCACCATCAAACTGGTACCAATTGATCAACACTTACGTGCACATATGGAAGTAACATTCATCGGGTGCCGGGCAAGAGGGAGGGGATGGGTATATTCACACCTAATGGGTGTGGTGTGCATTGTCTGGGGGATGGACATACTTGTAGCTCTGACTCAGGCAGTGCAAAGGCAATATAGGTACCTAAATGTTTGTAGCCCCATAATATTCTGAAATTAAAAAAAAAATTGAGCAATTAAAAAAAAAGGTGCAGAACATGGCCAGGCACGGTGGCTCATGCCTGCAATCCTAGCATTTTGGGATGCTGAGGCAGGAGGATTGCTTGAGGCCAGGAGTTTAAGACCAGCCTGGGCAACTTAGCAAGATGTCATCTCTACAAAAAGTAAGAAAAATTAGCCGGGTGTGGTGGTGCACGCCTGTACTGCCAGCTACTCAGGAAGCTGAGGCAGAAGGGTCACTTGAGCCCAGGAGTTGGAGGCTGTAGTGAGCTATGATGCCACTGCACTCCAGCCTGGGTGACAGGGCAAGACCCTGTCTCAAAAAAAAAAAAAAAGATGCAGAACATTTCATCATTACAAGGATCCGTCCTCATGTTTCCCTTTTATAGCCATGCCCACTTCCCTCTCACCCAGCCTCCTCCTTAACCACTGGAAACCACTAATCTATTCCTCATTTCTATAATTTTGTCATTTCAATAATGTTACCTAACAGAATCATATAATATGTAACCTTTTAGGACTGCTGTTTTCACTTAACATAATTCTCTGAAAATTCATCCAGGTCATTGCATGTATCAATACTTCATTCTTTTTTGTTGGTGAGTAGTAATCCATGGTATGGATGTATCACAGTGTGTTCAACCGTTCACCCATTGAAGCACAGATGAATTCTTTACAGCCAGGGTCCATCCAGATGGGAGAAAAAATTTCCTTGAAAATTCACGAAAAGAACGTCAAACCTGTCAGTTTCCGAGGTGGAAGCAGAGTCCAAAAGCACACATCCCAGCTATATCCCCACAGACTACTGAGGCTCAGAAACTGACAGTTCACCCAAAACTCTGGGCACTGCCTCTGCCCATCAGGGTAACGAGGCTAACAGATGCTTTAATAAGAGTATATGGGAGGGAGGCAGGCAGTCTTGTTCAGAAACTTGAATCTGGACTCTGAAGCAACCAAAGAAATGAAATGGCAACCATGTTTCAGGGCAGGGGAACTTCCGCCAAATCTGAAACCTCTAGCACATTTTTTTCTGACTTTTTGGGCAAGATGGGGGAGGGGGGTTCACTTCTAAGTGACTTCCTATTTAAAGATAGCTGGTTTCAACAGTGGTTACCTCTGAGGTGGGAATAGGGGGTGGACAGTATCTTTCCTTTTTAAATGAATGTACTTCCTTTTTTAAAAAATGTTTGTTTAGACAAGGGGTCTTACTATGTTGCCCAGGCTAGCCTCAAAGTCCTGGCTCAAGAGATCTTCCTGCGTCAGCATCCTGAGTAGAAATTCATGTACTTCGGGATCAGATTCCCTCAATGAGCATATATTCTGCTTTTGTCATTAAAACAACTAATTAAAAAAAGTCACAGTGGGGGGATGGAGTTGGGGAATGAAAACAACTGATTGGCTGCAAAGGTGTTCTCAATGGAGAGCTCCAGTTGAAAAATGTCTTGGACACTCTTTCACTCCCGCCCCATTTAAATTTGGGGGGCACCTACTTTTGATTGCCCTCCTCCAACCCCAGCTTAGTCTCAGTAGACTGAGCATAGCCTCAGGACCCCAGATGCCACACCCGTTATCCCGCCAAACACAACTTTTTACCTGTGCTCTCTTCTCCCACACATAGGAAACTGCTTTCTGATGTGTGATGATGAAAGGTGCATGTGCTCAATCATAATCAGTCAGACAATGAAAACTCTGTTGGGGTTGATGTTAAAAATCTTCAGAATCACAGTACCATAAACCCGTGGGGAAAGACATAGGGTCCCCAGGAAATCCTTTCATTTTTTTTTTCTTTTAATGCTGATAACAGACATTTTAGCCACTGCAGTAGATTTTTCAGTTAGGGCAATTTTGTAACTCCTTATATTAAGAGACTGAATGTATAAATGCACAGTGTCCAGACCATGTATGATAAAAGAACTCTGACCTGCATCTTCTACAGCCACCAGCTAGGAAGCCAAACCACAACCTCTCAGCAATCGCCCCAGAACAGTCGGGATGTGGTCAATCTCACAAGCCAGATTTCCTATTTTTGTCACTATCCCATCCTCTCCCCACTTCCAACTCAGGCATAACCAGAGAAAACCAAATATGTCCCAAATACCGATCACATAGGATGCCCAGTTCTAATTAGCCCACTTCCAGCTTCCCAAGGTCAACAGCTTCCAATCAGGGCAAATGTGAAGCCTTCCCTTTTTTGCACTATAAAGTTTGCCACTTCCCTGTCTGAATTTGAGTCTCTGCCAACTCAAATCATGGTGGCTGACTCCTTTGTTATAGCAAGCCCTGAATAAATAGCCTCTTTCTGTTCTCTCTGACCACTCTCTCAGAGTGGTCTTCGTTTATTTCACAATGCCCTACCACATACCTGCCACTGGCCAGGGCTGCCCACAATGTTCATGTCAGCACACTTGAACTGTCCCAAGCACATTGGAATATGGCGCTTTCATGGTTAAGTATTCCCCGTGCCCTCCCTTTTGGAGACATGGTAGCTTGGCGTAGTGAATATTACTGAAGCCAGAAGCTCCAGCACTTATTAGCTGCATGACTTCAGACATGTTGCTTACTGTAATTCAGTTTCTATATCTGACAGGTGGAGGTTATAATGTCCTCTGGGCCTCTTTCATAGAATTGTTACTGCATCTCTGGAGGGAGGCAATGTTGGCCTAGAGAGATATCTAAATGTTTGGGTCCCTGTCCCTCAGAGCAATGGTCCTAGCCAAGTGCCCACTGCTGGGCAGTGGCTGAGAAGGGAACACTTAATGACTCACAAAGCTTTCATGTGGGAACCATGAGTAGGGTTCTGGCCCAGGTCGCTAAGAGGTTAGCACACCTGGCTTTTCCTGCTTCATCTGGCCTACAGTTGGGAGAAAGAATGCTTATTCCTTTGATGGTGTTGATCCAAAATAAGTGACTGAGGCAAAAGTCTCAATCAATGGAGATTTATTAAGCCAAAGTTGAGAACATGCCCAGGAAAAACAGAAACCACAGAAAAAACTGTGGCAATTTTTCCAAAAGGGAATTAGGGAGTTTCAGTATTAACCAGGGATAGGGCATACAGAAAGGAAAAAAAAAAAGGCAGGGGCAGGGTGGGTAGTGAGACAAAATGGTCACATTTTTGTGAGACCCAGGAAAATCTACATTTTACATAAGATAAGCTGAATGTTAGAAGACAAAAGGGGAGTGAAGGAAGCATCAATTATGTAGATGTCCCTGGGTAGGTGGACAAATGTCTGCTCCTATCTTGTCTCTGTTCTGCACCTGGGAAAATAAATTTGTAATTCATTAGTGTGGAATTGAACAGACTTTAGTTTTAGGAATTAGACATAGCCTGCGAACCTAAAGTTACAATTTGCACGTCCTTGCTTATGGGAGGCCAGCAAGGAATTTCCTTAATGAATGATCTGTGGGGACAGTTCTTCACAGGTGCCTGAGGCCTTTACCTTCCCTTTTGCATAAGGAATTGTAGAGTGGGGTCCTGAGATTTTTATTTTCTTTTACATTGGGAATACAAAAAAGATTTATTGAGGAATGAATGGAAAGGTCCAAGGGTCTTTGTTTTCTTCTGACTTAGCCACACATTGGGGCTTTTGGTAAACCACTTAAGCTTCCTGCGTCTCAGTTTCCCTGTCTGTAAAATAACCCCCACCTTTCCTGAATGACTGGATCATTTGAAAATTTGATGGAATAATGTATATGAAGCTACATTTTATTTTGTAAGTGTTATACAGTTGCAAGAAACTATTCTTCAGGAACATATGTTTGCAATGGGAGTCCTGACAGAGCCCAAATGAGAAGAGTGATGGTTCTCTGCCGTTGTAGCTGTTCCCGAAAGCCCACAGTTCACCCCAAGGGCCCTGCCCCTTGCTAAGGCCACTCCCTGAGTCCTCACTATCCTAGTGTTTCCCTGAAGTTGTTCTTCTATGTCAATGATCTCTCATTCTCCTCTGAATATGCTCAGAAATGAAAGCCCTCTCTTGTCTGTATACAGCATTAAACAGTCTACAGGCCTTCCTCCTACCTTGGCTCCTCACAGGAGCAGAGTGAGGGGTGGTATGATGAATGGATGAGTGTGGGTTTTAAAGCCAGGCTGTTTGGTAATGTCTCAGCTCGGGCACCTGCTGCCTGTATGGCCTTAGGCAAATCACATATTCTCTGTAACCTAGTTTCCTTGTTTGTAAAATAAGGATGAAAGTAAAATAGTACCTACTTCGTAGTATTATTGGAAAGATTAAATGAGTTAATTTGTGTAAACACTTAAACAGTACCTGGCACTTAATAAGTACTTGATAAATGTTTGTTATTGTTATTTTCAGGCAGGACAGGGTATGTTATCCCCATTTTAGTCAATTGTAAGAAGGGGAACAGAAATGGACCATTATTCTAAGAAAAATCATTCCATAAAAATGAGTACACCCATGAAATAGAGGAAATATTTGCAATATCATATATCTGGTAAGGGATTAATATCCAGAATATAAAAAGAACACTTATAATTCAACAACAAAACAAATAACTCAATTAAAAATGGGCAAAGGAACTGAAAAGACATTTCTGCAAAGAATATACAATATGGCCAACAAGCATGAGGAAAGATGCTCATCACTAATTATCAGGGAAATGTAAATGAAAGCCACAATGAGATACCACCTTATACCCATTACAATGGCTACGATTAACATTCAAAAACCAGGAAATAATAAATATTGGTGAGGATGTGGAAAAATTGGACCCTTTGTTCACCCTTGGTGGGAATGTAAAATGGTGAAACCACTATGGAGAACAATATAGAGGTTCGTCAAAAAATTAAAATAGAATTACCTTATGATCCAGCAATTCAACTGGCTAGACACAGTGGCTCATGCCTTTAATCCTAGCATGCTGGGAGGCTGAGGCAGGAGAATTGCTTGAGGCCCGGAGTTGGAGACCAGCCTGAGCAAGAGCAAGACCCCATCTCTACTAAAAATAGAAAAATTATCCAGATGTGGTGGCATGCCTGTAGTCCCAGCTACTCAGGAGGCTAAATCAGGAGGATCGCTTGAGCCCAGGAGTTTGAAGTTGCTGTGAGCTATGATGATGCCACTGCACTCTGGCCCAGGAGACACAGCAAGACCTTGTCTCAAAAAAAAAAAAAAAAAAAACCAAAAAGAACCCAAAAAAAACCGGAGGAATTGAAAGCAGGGACTTAAAGAGTTATTTGTACACTCATATAGTATTATTCACAATAGCCATAGCATTATTCATAATAGCAACCCAAATGTCCATCAATGAATAAATGGGTAAACAAAATGTCATATATACATACTATAGAATATTATTCACCTTTAAAAAGGAAGAAAATTCTGACACATGCTACAATATGGATGAAACTTGAGGACATTATGCTGAGTAAAATAAGCCAGTCATGAAAAGACAAATTTTCAAATTCACTTATTTGAGGTACCTAGTGTGGTCAAATTCATAGACTCATCAAGTAGAATGGTGGTTGCCAGGGGCTTGGAGGAAGGAGGAATGTGGAGTTACCGTTTAATGGTTACAGAGTTTCCGTTTTGCAAGATGAAATGAGTTCCATGGATGGATGGTGGTGATAGTAGCCCAGCAATGTGAATGCAGTTAATGCCACTAAACTGTACACTTAAAAGTGGTTAAGATGGTAAACATTGTTATATGTATTTTGCCACAAGTTAAAATTTTTTCTTTAATTTTAAAATTAGTACAGTGGCTGGAGGGAAGATAGAGACACGGTCCAGAGTATAAAAGGGAGATCAGAATTGGGAAAATGCTTTTAAAGGAACAGTGCCAGACCCACATTTCCCAGCATGCCGCAGTTCTCATCATCTTGTTAGGCTCTTCCCAGCCTAAAGATTTCTAATCAATTTCAGAAAGACTTTTCCCCTTGGAACCCAAAACAGCAGGAAATGAGATTTACTTACATGTTAATACACCCACGTATGTTCAAAGAAAGAAAAAAACCCTTTCCTAAGTAGTAAATTGCCCCTCCAATAGTCTGATATTTTCAAAAGGAACTTGACCAAGAACTTCCCATGGCTTTTAAGGGTAAGATCAAGGTCCTTAGCAAACTCCTTCAAGACCCCTCATGGTCTGGCCTTGGAGGCCTGCTGACTTTGCCAGGCTCAACTCCCACACTGCTTTCCCTTGATCCTCTGTTCTGCCACACTGGTCTCCTTGTATGCCCTCCATGGGGCCTTGGTGCTTCCTGTTCTCTCTGCCAGAAATACCCTTCCCTCCACTCTTTGCCTCCTTAGAGTCTACTCATCCCTTGGGTCTCAGCAATATCCTCACTACCTCAAGGAAGCCCTCCCTGAGCTCCTGAAAAGTCTGAACCCCGCTATTATATGCTCTTCTTATAGCATATACCTCTCCTTTCTAGAACTTTTCACAATTGTATTTTAAAATTCATCTCTGTGATTATGTAATTAATGTCTGGCTTTCCAGCTAGGCTATAAGTTCCATGAGGGCTGGGGCCAGGTGTGGTTTTTCTCATCATTATAGCCAGCACACTGCCTGGGCATAGTAGAGTGCTTAGTAAATATTTATTGAATAAATGAAAGAATGAATGGCAAACAAAACAAAACATTTACAAAAAAAGTAAACTGGTATACAGTTAAAGTTCCAAAGTACAGATTTCTGATCTTAAAAATCCCTAATAAAAGAAGTAGGTTGTTTCCCTGCATCTTGAAGCTCCTCTAAGCCTCTTCTCTTAAGATTACATTAGGTGGGACAGGTTTATAGGAAATGTATCTTCTTCCCTCCCTCCATATCCCAAGTTGCTTTCCAATTTTATGGCCCTCAAGTGCCCCCACCCCATGCATCAGGGGTGCTCATGCCCAACCAGAGTCCAGCAACCCCTTAGCCCAGTAGGCAAAACTCATGATCCAGAATCAGTGTAGCTACAGCAAGAGGACGGCAGTTCCTTTGAGCTCCCCAATTAGGCCGAGAGGTTAAAGGCCAAGGCTGCAATGGCAAAGTCCTGGGTATCTGGAAAGTAAGAAGTTCAGGGTGAGGGGAAAAGCTTCAGGTCCTGGGAGGAGAGAAGGAGGCACCGAGAATACTCACTCTGGAGTCAAGGAATATATATCCCCTGCTATCCACCCAGCCCCTAAGCCCTGCCTAACTGGAGGCAGGAGGGAACTGCCAACAGATACCAGATGGGAGTCAGAAAGAGATTTTTCTTCCGTAACTTGGCACCTCTGTTCATCTGCAAAGGTTAACACAGACCTAGCAGAAAGGGTTGCCTTCTGATTTATGAGGACTATATGACAAGGTAGTCTGGGAGCCAGGCAAGATGGGATTCCAACCCCCATGTCTTTACATCTGCAGAGCAACATTTTTGTGGGAGGAAATGGGAAGTCGATTAATTTTAGACACTATGTAAAAAACTGGTATTTCCTGACCAAACACCAGGGCAGCCAGAAGTTTATAAGTTAAGACTCTATGGTTTCTTTGTTTGAAAATATGTAAGTCGTTGTTTGAATAAAGCAGTTTTAGTTATTTATTGGAAATATTTCGTGTTGGGTAAATAGAACCCAGAAGCATGTTCCACTGACAGTGTGGCTCAGCATGGGCAGGTCAATGAAACGTACACTGTCAGCCTGGGCTTCAGGGGCATAGGGTAAGAGCAAGCTGCACATTGTTGCCAGAGTCAAAGGAAGCCCACTGAATAGATGGAAATCAAAACAAAACTTCCCAAGCTTGCCTGAAATGCACTCTGAACAAGGTGGGTTTGTGGCTATGCCTGGCCTGATTCTTCCCTGGACTTGACCTTTTAGTAAGACTTCTAGGACTTTGCTCTTGCTGGCTTCCTGCCTCTCCTGTCCCACAGAGAGAACAATGGCTGGGATGTCAAGACCCATAACCCAGGCAGATCCCCACCTTTCTTTTGCTATGTTTCTTCATCTAGGAAATGAGAAGTTTGGGCCAGAATCTAGTAACTGGGTATACTCCCTGGACCCTCCAAGCTCTCATGACTTCTGAATTCTCCTAATAGAAGCTTGGAATGCTTCACCGCATCTGTCTCTCTCCCTTCTAAGTAGGCAAGCAACTAGCACTCCCCTCCTCCAGGAAGCCATGCCTTGTTATAAATTCCACCCGATCCTAGCTCTAGACTGCATAATCGCATTCAAGTCATTTCATGCATGCCTTTTGCTAGGTAGGTCCTTGAGTACAGGAACCAGGCTTTCTAGTTCTTTTGTCTCACATCCCACCCTCAACATATAGGAGAGTTCTCCTTGTAAAACTAGTATGCAATCCAGGCTACTGATTCACTAGCTGATTAATCAGGCAGTTACTTACCAACAACGAAAGAAATCTAGAAGACTTTCTGAAAGAAAAACAACAGCAATTACAGTTAAACGGCTTTCCTAAGCAGATCAGGCATCATTAAGAACAAGGATTCTTTGTTTTTCCATTTGTTTGTATTCCCTGCGAATTCTTTCCTCAGAATTTTGTAGTTCTCCTTGTAGAGATCTTTCATCTCCTTGGTTAAGTATATTCTTAGGTATTTTATTTTCTTTGAGGCTATTGTGAATGGTATTGAGTCTTTGATTTGACTCTCGGCTTGGCTGTTATTGGTATATAGAAATGCAACTGATTCATATACATTGATTTTGTAAACTGAGACTTTGCTGAATTTATTTATCAAATCCAGGAGACTCTTGGTGGAATCTTTGGAGTTCTCTAGATACAAGGTCATATCATCAGTGAAGAGTAATAGTTTGACCTCTTCTTTCCCAATTTGGATACCCTTTATTTCTTTCTCTTGCCTGATTACTCTGGCTAAGATTTCCAGTACTATGTTGGACAGAAGTGGTGACAGTGGACATCCTTGTCTTGTTCCAGTTCTTAGGGGAAATGTTTTAAACTTTTCCCTATTCTGCATGATGTTGGCTGTGCGTTTGTCATATGTGGTTTTTCTAATCCTGAGATATATTCCTTCTATGCCTAGTTTATTGAGGGTTTTTATCATGAAAGGATGCTGGATTTTGTCAAATGCTTTTTCTGCATCTAGTGAGATGATCATTTGGTCTTTGTTTTTGCTTTTGCTTATATGTGAATCACATTTATCGATTTACATATGTTGAACCATCCTTGCATTCCTGGGATGAAGCCCACTTGTTCCTGGTGTATTATTTTTTTGATGTGCTGTTGAATTCAGTTTGCTAGTATTTTATTGAGGATTTTTGCGTCTATATTCATAAGGGATATTGGTCTGTGGTTTTCTTTCTTTCTTGTATCCTTTCCTGGCTTTGGTATCCAGGTGATACCGGCTTTGTAGAATGAGTTGGGGAGGATTTACTCCTCGATATTATGGAATAATTTCTGTATTATGGGTACCAGGTCTTCTTTGTAGGTCTGATAGAATTTGGCTGTGAATTCTTCTGGTCCAGAGCTATTTTTGTTGGGAGCTTTTTATTACTGTTTCGATATCACTGTTTGTTATTGGTCAGTTCAGGGGTTCTATTTCTTCCTGGTTGAGTTTTGGGTGGTTGTGTGTTTCCAGGAACTGGTCCATTTCCTACACATTCTCTAGTTTATGTGTATAGAGATTTACATAGTATTCGTGGATGAGGTTTTGTATTTCTGTGGTATCAGTTGTAATGTCACCTTTTTCATTTCTGATTGAGCTTATTTGGATCCTTTCTCTTCTGTTCTTGGTTAATCCAGCAAGAGGTCTGTTGATTTTGCTTATCTTTTCAAAGAACCAACTTTTTGTTTCATTAATCCTTTGTATTTTTTTCCCAATTCATTTAGTTCTGCTCTAACATTCATTATTTCTTTTCTTCTGTTGGCTTTGGGTTTGGTTTGTTCTTCCTTTTCTAGTTCCTTGAGATGTGACATTAGGTTGTTAATTTGTGATCTTTCTGCCTTTTTGATGTAAGAATTTATGGCTATGAATTTTCCCCTGAGGAGTGCTTTTGCTGTATCCCACAGATTTTGATAGTTTATGTCCCCTTTATCATTCAGTTTGAGGAATCTTTTGATTTCCATATTAATTTCATTCTTGACTCAAGGATTGTTCAGCAGCAGGTTGTTTAATTTCCATGACTTTGTGTAGGTTTGAGTGTTTCTCTTGTGGTTGATTTCTAGTTTTGTTCCACAGTGGTCTGGGAAAGTACATGCTATGATTTTGATTTTTTTGAATTTATTGAGACCTCTTCTGTGGCCCAAGATATGATAAATCTTAGAGAATATCCCATGTGCTGCTGAGAGAATGTGTATTCTGTAGCTTTGGGGTAGAATGTTCTGTAAATGTCTGCTAGGTCTATTTGATTTAGAGTTTGGTTTAAGTCCATTGTTTATTTATTTTCTGTTTTAATGATTTATCAAGCTATGACAGTAGGGTGTTAAGGTCCCTGGCAATTACAATGGTGCTATTTGTTTCTTTGCTTACCTCTAGTAAAATTTACTTTATATATACTGGAGCTCCTGTGTTGGGTGCATATATATTTCAGATTGTTGTGTCTTCTTGCTGAATTGTTCCCTTTACCATTACATAATGACCATCTTTATTTTTCTTTACTTTTGTCAGCTTTAAGTCAATTTTATCTGATGTCAGAATGGCTACGCCTGCTCTCTTTGATTTCCATTTGTGTGGAATACTTTTTTCCATCCTTTTACATTGAGTCTGTGTGCATCCTTGTGGTTTAGATGTATTTCCTGGAGACAGCAGATACTTTGGTTGTGTTTTTTCATCCATTCAGCCAACCTATGTCTTTTGAGAGGAGCATTCAGTCCATTAATGTTAATTGATAGCATTGATATGTTGGATGTTGGTCTGTTCATCCTGTTCGGTAGTCCCTTATTGCCGGGAGTTAGCTACGCTCCCAGCAAAAACAGGTCCCTAGGCAGGATCGTCGCAAGAGATTTGGAAATAATAGGAATAGAAAAATAATAGAGAATAGAGAAATAACAGAGACACAGAGACAAAAGTATAGTTTAAAAAGATGGGGGAGGTCAGGGGTTCTCCAACATTCACCTGAGCTGTGAGGTCCTCAGTGAAGTCCCACATCAGTATTTATTGGTGCAGCGATTAGTTGCCAGTGGTTACAGATTTACATAATAAGATAGTTCATTTAGGTTTTAAGTCTCCCCAAAAGCTTCTAGAGATCCCTTAATTAACTCTATCTATGTGAGTAAATGGTTACAAAATTTTTCTAAGATAAACTTCTAAGTCCTAAGATAAAATTATCAATTAACAAAAAGGCTAAACAGAAATATAAAGCCTATATATTTCTTTTCTAGTTTCTTGTTGGGTGAGAAAAGTGGTCAGGAGTGAAGCAGGAACTGTCCCTGAGGCCAATTGTCTCTAGCTGCAGGTGACTGCCGGGTGGGCATTCTTTGATCAGTTCTGAACCTGTGGCCCCATACCGAGCCTTGTCTTACAGAAGCATCAGGCGCAAGCCTTCAGGTCTGAGACAAGCGTCACCATGCAAAACGCTCCCAATTGGTGAGATGTCCTCCTGAGGTGAGGCAGCTTTTGATCTGTGAACTAACACATTCACATATTCCTTCAAGGCAAAGCCCTGCAAAACTCCTGAAATCTTTTATATCTTTATCTGCCAACACCTTATTGCTTTGTTTTACTTCTTGTTCTATCATTTTATAACAGTTGTGAGTTTGGGGGCTTTTTTTAGGTGATTTTACACTGGTGGGTATCTGTTGTGCTGATTTTTATATAATGCTGTTCTGAACATTTCGTGCAGGGCAGGTCTGGTCATGGCAAATTCCCTCAGTGTTTGCTTGTCTGGAAAAGACTTAATTTCTCCATTGATTGTCAAACTTAGTTTTGCAGTATACAAAATTCTAGACTGGCAGCTGTTCTGTTTAAGTTGATTGAATATGGGGCCCCAGTCCTTTCTGGCTTGTAAAGTTTCCACTGAGAAGACTATAGTTAGCCTGATGGGTTTTCCTTGTAGGTTATTTGATGCTTTCGTCTTGCTGCTTGCAGAATTTTCTCCTTCATTTCGACTTTGGCCAGGTTGACTACTATGTGTCTTGGGGCTGACTTATTTGCTATGAATCTTACACTTTGTTGGTTTCTATCCCCAGCCTGGGAAGTAATCCTAGATAATCAAGATCATCCACCACATAAAGATTCACTACTGTCACTAGGCTGAGCTCATTAAGGTAGAAAGGTAGCCTCAGACATTTTGGTAACTCTTCCGACAAGGAGGATGACAAAATAGGCTTCCTGCTTAAGCCTCAGTTTCTCAGAAATTCCCACTAAGACCCTTCCCCAAGATTCTGACCAGCTATGGTTCTCCTCCACTGAGAAGGCCAGAGATACCTATACATCAGGCCTAGCTCCCCTCCAACTCCACTGCCCCTGCAACCAAGGCCTCTGGAAAGAAAGGTGGCCTATGTGCTTGTCACCTATCAGAGAACAGACACAGGATCAGCCCCAGCCTGGCCCTCAGCCTTCTTTCTGATACTGAAAAGCCACTTCCCTTAATCTTTGAGCTCAGTTGGACAGGCAGGAGCCCTGGTTAGAGGAAGGAAGAGTTAGTTGCTCACTTGTGTCACTAGTCATTGCACTCACAGTGACCTGGACAGCAAGTCCTCTGTAGAGCCCATTAGCACTCATTTGCATTCATAGCTTGTTCTTTCACCCCTCTGGGGGTCGAAGCAACCGGGCAAGCTCCCCTGAGCAGGATGCCTGGGGGCTGGATATACTCAGGCAGGAAAATTACCTGAAGTCCCCCCAAAAAGTACAAGCTGTTTCCTGGGAGGCCAGAGGGTCAGTATGGGGAAGGCCACACTCAGTTGTTAATTTCCAAGGGTTAGTCCAGAGCCAGAAATAAGAGATAAGTCCTGAAAAATCAGATACTAGGTAAACACTAGAATGGAGGTAGGATTGAAAAACAAGGGTGGGAGCAAAGTGAGAAACTCCAATTACCTTGAGGGTTGTAGGGTGAGGGGTGGGGAGTTGAGGCATAACCACAGACATCAGGGTCATGGGCAGATCATTCTGAGTTAAAACCACAGGGCCCTGGAGGAATGCTACAGTTTTCTGGTGGGGCCTCAACAGGACCTTCCCCTCAGGGAGTTTGTAGTCTAGCATGGCCTTTGCCTCATGTAAAGAAGGAAATTCAGACCTAATACTGGTGTCTCCTAGCCGTGGGGCCTCAAGGCCATCACAGTGTTGAAGCTAGAAAAGCTCATTGCATTACAATGGGCCCTCCTGCATGTGGGAAGATGTCATTGCTCCCTATTCCCCCATTGGCTGGTTATGAGCTTTGAGTTGTTTTCCTACACATGAGATGGACTGGCCCTGAGTTAGCTACATTCTCTCATCGAGTCTTCAGTGTGGCTAAGGAAACATATTTGCTAAATCAGTCTGGCTTCACTATCAAGAGTTTTTGGACTGATGCACCATGTTCCGAACAACTGATATAACTTGACTGCCAATGCCTGATGGCACCTAAGGAAAGAAACATTCCAGTTTCATCCCAGCTTATACAGCTTGATGATAGGCTCTAAGCCCATCAGTTTTCTGAGCTTTATTCCTGTTAGCCAAAGTCAGTGGAGCCCGGAGGGTCCGTGAATCGTATTAACCTTCTGATACTTTAAAAATCTCTACAATTCCATGAGAAGGACAACAAACTTTTGTAATCCTGGAGGAAAGGAAGTGGAGCCCTTCCATGGTCTGTCACCCTGGGACATTTTTAACGAGAGTAAAAGAACTACCATCCTATTGAGTGTTATTCTTCATACAAGGCATGATGTGTGTGTGTTTTACCTAAACTACCTGACTTAATTCTTACAACAACCCTAAGGCACAGGTGCTATAGGTAGGCCCACTTCACAGAGAGGTTTAATGACTTGCCTGAAGTCATACAGCTAATATGACACAGAACCAAGGTTCAAACCCAAAGTCCACACTCTTAACCACTGCATCTGTGTTTCTTAAAGCAGGATTTTGGTAAACATGAGCAGAATTCCAGGCCCCACCTGAGAATCCTGAAGGGTGGGGCCCACGAATCCACATGTTTAACACAACACCAGGGAGTTCTGTGGCACTCAGAAATTTTAGGGCCCTGGTGACACTATGTGGCCTCCTGAGTTTGGCATACAGTGCAAGCTAGAATGGCTAGAGCTTCCATGCCAGGCCTGACACTGCTCAGCAATTTTCCCAGCAAATCTGCCACCTGAGACTAGTCATTGAAAATCAGGATTCTTTTAGCAGGACTAGAACAGCTGGGTTCCTTTCTTTTAACCCGGGACTTTTTGGCTTTTTTGGGTTTGGGGTTTTTTTTAAGGTTTTGGTTTTTCCTTTTCCGGCCCCCGGCCCCTTCCCCTTGGGGGTTCCCCTTCTTCGGTGGCTTCTCTTCACAAAATACACAGACAACCCTTTGAATATATTTTCAAGGAGTACGTAGATCCTCTGAAGCCCCTTCATGAACTGCCCCTCCTCACAGCTCAAGAACCCCAAATTACAGAGACTTCTGGTCTAGAACTGTGAACACAAATTAGGTTAGGTGGTTATGTTGTTTCCTAATCCTTTCTATGTTAAAGATGCATACTGGGCTGGGCAGGGTGGCTCATGCCTGTAATCCTAGCACTATGGGAGGCCAAGGCAGGAAGATTGCTTGAGGTCAGGAGTTGGAGACCAGCCTGAGGAAGAGCAAGACCTCCCATCTCTACAAAAGATAGAAAAATTAGTGGGGCATGGTGGCATGCACCCGTAGTCCCAGCTACTTTGGAGGCTGAGGCAGGAGGATCACTTGAGCCCAGCAGTTTGAGGTTGCAGTGAGCTTTGATAATGCCCCTGCACTCTACTGGGGGTGATGGAGTGAGACTCTGTCTCAAAAAAAAAAAGATGCATACTGGAGTATTATAAATGAAATGATATGTTGTCTGGGATTTGTTTGCAAACACTCCCAGATATGAGGGGATGAGGGGCATTGGGAGCAGCAGGATACAAATGATAAGATTAGTCATGCATTGATCATTGTTGAAGCTGGCAGATGGGTACATGGGAATCCATTCTATTCCATTCTAATCCATCCATTCTACTGTTCTCTCTGCTTTTGCATATGTTTGGAAATGTCCATAATTAAAAGTTATAAAAAATTAAGGTGAGTTGCATGGTATATGAATTGTGAATTATATCTCTTTCAAAAGACAGAATTACAACAAATTTAGTTTAAAGATCTTAATTGGCTTTCATTTGCAATTCTAGAATTAGGTAGCATCTCTGTAAAATACAATGAGTGTTCCAATGAGCTGAGCAAAAGAGGGTGGTTTTATAGACAGAAAAGGGCTGAGGAAAGCAGAAACAGAGAACAAAAAGCAGATTTCAAAGTTACTTTCCTTTTAAAGGTGAAAGCAGAGGAGACTTCCATATCATTCCAGCTAAAACTGGCCTGTTTGGGGATTTGGCTATTGTCTCTCTCTCTCTCCTGATTTCTCAGAAGGTAAGATAAACAACTTAGTTTCGGCTTGATTACATGGAACTTTAGCATGAGTGACTCCATTTTGGTTTGGTCTGTTGGGCCTAGTGCAGGAGCTCAGTCCAAACCAATGGCCTCCTATATATTTTATTTAACATCTCAACAAGGCCACTTTTTAAAAAATTAACCTCCTTATCTGTACCTGCCTAAATCTGCCAATGGCCATATACTAAAGGCCAAGAGAGAACCATTTACGGTCCTGCCTGCTGTTCCTCAAAGTCACAACAGTTAGTCAAAACCTCTTAGTCTTGCTAAGATGGCAGAATCACCTCATTAGGGAGTTGAGAAGACTGGTTGCTGTATGTGAAGGGCCCCATGCACAAGGGCTAATTGCCTCTAATAATAGGCATTACTCTGCTAATAGCACAATAATGATAATTATCACTTACATTCCATGTTCAGAGCACTTTACAAAGAGACACTTAACTGAGAGCTACCAATATCGTGTCAAGAAGCAAAAAAAAAAAAAAAGTATCAGAGATCCCATTAACAGGCCTACTTCCCTGCTGTTTAAAGCTTGGAATTAAAAAGGGTGTTTCCTGAATGGATTTTAAAGGGAACAGTTCTTAAAACTAGCAATTGGTGATGAGGTTCATTAGCAAGACAGACTCTGGAATAATCAAACAGGTTTTCTATACGGAAGGGTATGGAGGTGGAGGGTGAAGAGTGACACCCCTTCTTGTATGCCAACATTTGCAAAGAGGCCCCTTCTTCTCCCTCTTGCCCTGAAGAGCCTCCCAGGAGCCCTCAAAACACTGTGACTCTTGTTTGGGAAGTGACTAAACCTACAGCCATCTGCAGAATTGGCCTAATCACACCTTCATTGTTTTATAGTTTATGTCCCTTTGCCACTGTAACTTCTTTGTAAAATGGCAGTAACATTGGTCCTTGCTTCAGAGGGTTGATGTGAGGTTTAAATGAGATTTTCCAGATAAAGACCTCAGAACAGGGCCTGGGTACACAGTGAGCTCTCAGTAAATGTTATTCCTATTTGTGTTGTTTTCTTTGGATCATTGCAGTACAAGCCAGGCCATTCCTTGGAATAGAGCAGAGCGATAGCCAACAGTATCCATCTGGCCCCTTCCTCTCCTACTAGGCTTACATGGGACTAGGCTGCTAAAGCCATCTAGGGGACAGCAGGTTGGGAGGGGAAAGTAAAACGGAGGTAGAGATAAGAAGGCAGTGGAGAATTAGCTGGGCTTAGAAAGACCTAGAAGTCTGCTCTGTCCAATCACACACAATAGTGTGGGTTGCCCAGCCTCTTTCTTTTCCTTGATTCCCATTAGTGACATCTCCATGCCTTCTTTTTCTACTCTATGACTGTCCTTGATGTGTATTCTCCCCAGATTTCATTTGGATGTGCACTAGGCCAGACAGGAAGTGACCACAGAATGTGATGCCCCCCTCCAGTCTGCACCCAGGGCTGGCCATTGATTTGTCAACACTAAGAGGAATGACTTCACCTCTAATGGCTTATACTGAATCAGCCCCCCATTACTCAAGAGGTAATTGTTCTCCAAATGGAAGTCCTACTTTTAGCACCATGTTAGCAGCAAATGGAGAAGTGGTGGCCATCCTTCCCAATACCTACTCCTCTATTCTCTTGTTTTAATTAATTTTGTTTATAATAACTTTGGTTATTTCTTTAAATAATTGTTCTATCCAGAAGGGCATGAAGGCATTTTTAACCAGTCCAACCCTCTAAAGGATGCTCTCTGAAGTCCAGCCAGTCTACAACACTGTAAGGGGAGCCCTGTAATCTGCTCTTAAGCACACACCCTGCTCCTTATTTTGGTATTCTGTAAGTGGTACTTAATGAGCATGCCAGCTGAGTAGCACCTAAATAAACAAGACCAAAAGAAACCTCCACAACTCCTGGTAAATAAGCAACATGGAAAATTTGATTTTCACTAAATAGAATCTTGAGTGTCTCTTGGATGAATTTTTTAAAATAAAAACAAATCCTTCTTTATTGGATGTAACAAAAACCATAAGGAGAGTAACTAGCAAGCTCAGGGCGAGTACAGCTACTCAACAAAACAAACCTCCAGTGCCATCGGTCACAGCCACATTCCTCCAGGACCCTGGGGACCACATCTGCAAAGAGTCTCAGGTTTTGGGGGCTTGGTAAGCAGGGGTCAACAGGTAACAAATTGTGTGGGGCCCAGAGCCCAAAGAGCCTGTTAATATCTCTCCAACAAAGGCCCTTCTGGCCAACACTGGCCCTATTTTTCTCCTGGCCCCATTTTTCTCCTGGCCCCATTTTTCTCCTGGCCCCATTGTTCTGCCCAAGGCCAGGGTTTCAGATGCAGGCTCTGGCTCACAAGACTCAGTTGTGAGAAACCGCAAATGAGAAATGGTGGCATATGCACTCTGGGCCACACTTATGGAGGCCATCACAGCAGGGGTATTCAGCACCCAACTATCTGACCACCGCAGGAGCACAGCAGGACCCAGCCTTTTGAGCAATTGTCCAAGGAGCCCCTCTGCCACCAACTTACCGCTGGGCGGTCCAATGCCTCTGGATCCCTTTTGATGTCACAGCCTCTCTACCCTCAGCCTGATGCCAGATGCCAAAGCAGTAGCCACGCTTGTGGGACAGAACCAGGAATCCACATGTTAGCAAAGCAGCTGGTTCCTCTGGGCAATCTGGATCCAGCTATGAATGCAGGGGTCATGAGGGAGGGCACAGAGCTGGACAAGAAATGCAGCAAAGTAGGAATCATATGCTTTGCTGATTGCTGTGATGAATTTTAAAAACAACAATTCTAGATTGGCTTCACTCTGATTCCCAAATCTCTACTGCTAACTGCTGTGCACACAGGGAGATCACATTGGTTTTTGTTATGAGTATGTCAGAAATGGATTGAAAGGGCATAGATAGGTGTGCTGCAATAACCTTTAAGACTGAAATATAAAAGTATTTCAATTCCCCTGGAGCTAGCCCTGAACCTCAATGAACTTGAACCTTCTTGATAGGTGACTTCAAATAATCAGCAATTTTCTTCTGCCTTGCTTCAGCCCCTTATAGGAAAATGAGCCAAATCACAAGAGAGTGGGAAATATTTTGAAGTGGGAACATTTCAAGCACATTACGTTCAACCCAGGTTCTACTTCTCTATCTCTGACTCTTGATTATTGGTTGTCAAACTTTTAGTGGGCACAACAATCATCTGGGGTGCTTGCTTAACAGGAATAGTCCCAAGCTCATTTCCGTTCACTCAACTATATAGTCAACTAATACTCAGGGGACACCTACTATGTGCCAGGCACTTTGTAGGCACTAGGGTTCCAACAGTGAAGAAGACCGGGTTCCTGTCCACAAGAAGCTTACAATTTAGTGGACAAGATAGGAAAGAAAGAAAGAAAGAAAGAAAGAAAGAAAGAAAGAAAGAAAGAAAGAAAGAAAGTAATTGCAGGTATCCATGAGTGCTATGGAGTAGATACAATATAGAGAGACCAGGGTGGGGTTGTGATTTTAGAGAGGGTGATCAGGGCAGGCCTCTTTGAGGAGGTGACATTCAGCTGAAGCCTAAATGGACAAAAGGAGCCAGTCATGGGAAGGGCATTATATCAGAGGAAAGAGCAAGTGCAGAGACCCTGCTGAGATCAAAATGTTCTTGGTTCATTCAAGAGCAGAAGGACAGATAAACAGAAGGCCCAGAAAATCAGTTTTAGTAGATCTTGGATAAGGGCCAAGAAACTGCATTTTTAACAAGTATCCCCCTCCCCAGGGGATTCTGAAACATAGGCCTAGATTATAGCCATTCAGAACCCCCACCCTGAGGCCTGTAACATCGCCCCGACCAGCAAACCTATTCTAAGTGCTATTCATTAGGAAGGAAAAGATTCCCCAAAATAATCCCACTAGAAAGTTCCTTGGGAGAAGGGATTTTGTATCCATGGTTCCCAGAATTATACCTGGTCCACAATAATATCTGATGAGTGAATGAATGGCGGCCAGCACCAAAAAGCTCCTGATGCTCCATGAGTTACTTTTCAATGAACCAGAATATTCCTCAAACGAACCTTCATAGAAAGTGAAATAAAAAGCTGTTTCTTCTTGCCCACTAGTTACCCAAGAAAGTTTCATGAGAACCTCCCACTTTCTGAGCAGCCATGCCCAGGGTAGTCACTGCATTCTGAGGTAGGGGCTCAGTCTCACCGTGGAGCCCTGAGGGCTTAGAGGAATAAGAACTGGTTGGATCAGCTGAGCTCACCCTTGGGATCATCCAGCCTTGGCCACAGCTACTGGGCTGCCTGGAAGGCCCACATCTGAATTTGTTGATGCCAGGTGCCACCTACAGGCTGCTGGGAATCTGGCTGATGCACTCAGGAATCCTGGCCAAGGCTGCTACAGGGCCTGCCCAAGCCTCCTGGAACCTCATTGTAATCCAAATGGGCGACCAGGTTCTGGGCCACGTTTTGGAGCCTCCCACCTGCCCCTTTATGCATCTCTCTTAACACCTCTTACCTCAGTCAGGCAGGACCCATGGAATGACTTTAACCTGGACCAGTGGTGGTACCTGGTGGTGCCTGATGCCATACATAGGCAGGGTTGTAAAATCTGCACTCTGGATCTCTTCTTCTCCCTTCTGCCTCCCTTCCCAAACAAAGCCTTCCTGTGAAGGCCTCCACTTCCAGGAAGATGGAAGAGATGTACTTTTCCCCATTCCTCCCACTAAATACAAATAAGGATGCTGGACAGTATATATATTACATACATTATCTACTTTTTTAAAAAAGATAAGAGAAAGAAAAAAGAAAATTCAAAGGTGGAAAGAAGAAGGCAGACTAGGGACCTCAGGACACAAGGAACAAAAATAGTGGTGAGTTCCCTTGATTTTCTTTTTGCCTCATACATCTCAGACTTTGGGCTAAAGAAGCCAACAACCGAGAAAGGACAAGAGGTGCAGTCACAAAAAGCCCTGAGAAAAGCCTGCTCTCTCTAGCCAAAGGACCAAAAAAGAGGAAGTCCATAAGACATAATTTTTAAAATAATTGCTCTACTTTAGCCAAACACCACATAAAAATTGTGACTCCAACCCCTACCCATGCCAGCAGAGGTCGAGAGGGGTGCCTCGACTTCCACCCTCATGAAGCTGTAAGAGGTTCTCCTATCTCTCACCAGAGTGGTGTCAGAGGAGTCCTACTGGAAAATAAGGAATTTCACTGCAGCCCAGCAGTAATGAGGTCCCTCTGTCCCAAGGTGTCAATGGAGGCCACATGGAAAGGCATACGGATCTACAAGGAAGAAGAAAAACTGTCCCTATTTGTAGATGACATGATCATCTACATAGAAAATCCCAATCAAGCTACAAAAAAATCTCCTAGAATTAATAAGTGAGTTCAGCAAGGTGACAGGATACAAGAACATAGAAAAATCAATTCCATTTCTGTATATTAGCAATGAATTCATGGACACAAAATTTTAAGACATAATACTATTTACAATCTTGCAAAAATGAAAATACTTAAACACAAATCTAACAAAACACATACAGAACTTGCTTGCTGGAGACTATAAAGTGCTGATGAAAGAAATTGAATATCTAAATAAATGGATAAACATATGGATGTTTATGGATTGGAAGATTCAACATAGTAAAGATGTCAATTCTCCCCAAAATTATGCATAGGTTTAATGCAAAATCCCAGCAAGCTTATTCTAAAATTTACATGAAAACACAGAGGAACCATTAATAGAATAGATAACATGATTTTGAAAGAGAATAAAGCAGAAGGAATGTTTATCTGATTTCAGGACTTACATAAGCTACAGTAATCAAGAAAGTGTGGTATTACCACAGGATAGACATAGATCAATGAACAAAATAGAGAAGCCAGAACTAGACCCACACAAATATGCCCAACTGATTATTGACAAAGGTACAAAACCTATTTAATGGAGGAAAGATAGCCTTTTCAACAAATGGTGCTAGAACAAATGGGCATCTATAGGCTAAAAAAAGTAAAATAACTCAAAATGGATGGGGGGTTTAAATGTGACAAGTAAAACTAGAAGACTTAGAAAAAACCATAGGAGAAAATCTTCAGGACCTAGGGCTAGGCAAAAGTTCATAGATTTGACACCAAAAGCTCAAATCCATAAAAGGAAAAATTGATAAATTGGACTTCATCAAAATAGAAACTTTTGCTCTGTGAAAGACCTTGTTAAGTTGAAGATGTAAAGACAAGCTACAGATTGGGAGAAAATATTTGCAAGCCACATATCCAACAAAGGACTACTTTCTAGAATATATAAATAACTCTAAAACTTAACAGGAGAAAAACATTCCAATTAGAAAATGACTGAATGACATGAACAGACATTTCACCAAAGAGAATACATAGATGACAAATAAGTATATTAAAACATGTTCAATATCACTAGCCATTAGGAAATGAAAATTGAAACTACAATGAGGGGGCGGTAAACTCACAACTAATGAAGACACAGTGCACTGTCTGGGGGAAGGGCACGCCTCTAGCCCTGGCTTGGGCGAGGCAAAGACATTACTTGTAACCAAAATGTTTGTACCCCCATAATATTCTGAAATAAAGAAAAAAAAACTACAATGAGATATCTACCAAAAAGGTTAAAATGAAAAAAAGTGACAACACCAAATGCTGGTGAGGATTTGGAGAAACTGGATCATTCATATGTTGCTGTGGGTATATAAAATGACACAACCACTCTGAAAAACAGTTTGGCCATTTAATCTTCTTGCAGGGTGAGTGGTTACGGGAATTTTTAATATACAAGTAATTCCTTATAGTGATTTTTGGTCTTACTTTAGTACTCCTCAACTTCTCCATGGCATTCCTGACTGAGTTGGGTCACCTTTTATTTATCATGGCCCTTAATTTGTTGGAGTTATTTGAACAAATTGTATTGTATCCAAAATACAATCTAAGTTCTTTGAGTTAGGAACTCTGTCTGCTTCCCCAACATAGTATTTCCAGCACCCATTAGAGTGCTTGGTATTCACAGATGCTGTCTACATCCTCCTTTGCTAAATAAATGCCTATTAGATTTTTTTTTTTTTTGCATAGTGGGAACTTACACCACTTGCAGAGCTGATTGGACAGGAAGTAATTTCTAAAAGGAAACTAAACTACAATGGCAATTTGCCTTGAAAGAAGAGCATTGGCGCCGTGAGAGGACACACTGATAGCAGTAATAGAGGTTGAAGTATGGCTTATTTTTGGTTAAAAAAAAGAAGTCATCTCATGCTGTGAAAACTTGACATGCAAATGAATGTACTAAATTCACTGAAAGTTCAATTGTAATCTGTTTCGAATATTAACCCAGACTGCTGAGGGATGTTTTTTAATCTTCCCTTTTTTCCCTTCATTGCTAAAAGAAGCTCTAAAATTAGCTAACGACTGATATTCCTTTACTTCATTTCTCCCATAATATGACTGATAAAATATTTAAGTAATTTAGGTTATATTTGTATTTTGAATTATGATATAGAGAAATCAGCTCTGTGAGGAAGTTTCCTTGGGACTACCACGTAGTCTTACATTTTGAATTTTTGTAAAAATATTTTCTTACGTACACTCCTAAAGAAAAATATATTTATACATTGTAAACTTTGTGCTGAAATAACAATTTTTGAAATAAGATTGAATTTGAGGAAGATATTAGATATTTTCTAATGTTTATAGGAAATTGATCATTTTTTAAAAATAAAATCAAATAATAATAATTAACCTAATAGAAGTTCTCCTCTTGTTAAAGATAAATGGGGTATTATTTTAAAGATATGTTTTTGTCCACATATGTATTGATTTGGATTTAAAATTTTACCAAAGACCATAAGACATTAATTCATTATGATGTGTAAGTATTACTTTGTGAATTCCTCACCTCCCTTTAATGCTGTAAAATTTCAGGTGATTCCTTTTACTTCCCCCAGAGGCCTTTGTGACTCATTTTGTCCCTCAAATTGGAGTATTCACCAATATCAGCCCTTGGCCCTCATCTTTTATCCTTTTTGCATTATTCCATGTTGCATTATTCATTTATTCAACAAATAAATATTTGATTGTTTGTGAAACGTTTTTACCTAAAAAAAAAGTATGAGAACATATGAATAAAACTTAGTAATTTAGGATTTATTTTTGTAAAAGCATGCTGACAGATACTAAATGTTACAGTTACATTAAGTGGGGTAAGTATAACCTCCTGAATTGGTACCCACTGGCTACTCCTGAACTGGTTTCCAGTTTGTCCTCCATTGTGTGACTTTTATAAATTAAAGGTAATATTGTATATTAAAGATCAAATAAAGATGTTCTTTAAGTGGAAAAAAAAAGAAATTATCGACATTGCTTAGAAAATATGGCTTACTTTTACCCTCAAATTCATTTTAACTGCTTTACATCTAATTTAGTACTTAAAAAAGGCTGTAGCTAAATTATTTGATAATATGTATAGGGTGTTACTTCTCTCGGTAGATGTGTTTCACACAACAGTTTTCAACGAATGGTGAGGTGAAATGACTTGATAATTTTAATCATAATTTATGATTGATTAATGAATTAGTAATTTATTCAGAAATTTAGATGCCATAAGGACCAATAAAAGGAATATTCTGGTAATTGCTTGTTGTGCAATTCTGCCCATTAGTAATACTGAGCTAAGAATTTGATAGATAGTCCACTTGATTGGATTACATGCTTCCATGTGTGATGGATCAACAAAAAAATAGGTACACAATGTCAAGTTTTTTCCTTTTCCTTTTTTTTTCTTTAGAGCAGCTCGATGATTTGGTTAGTACAAACAGTCTAGAGAACACAGGGCAAAGTACAAAATGTCACAGCGGCAGTGCCAGAACTTGTCTCATTATGGTTATACTAAGGATATTATTAATTTTTGTGTTATTTGCTTTTCTTTAGAACATAAATCACAGCCATTAACTTGAACTTGAGGCATATACGCAATACATACACAACCGCATGCAAAATACTTTTCATAAGTAACATTACATTTTAAAATACTGGAAACGGAATATCTGTGTCAATTGTATTTTGACTTAATAATGGAATAAGAAGAGAACAACATTCAACTAGCGAGGGTAACACATCTCTTAAAGTTCAAATGTCTTCCTCTGCCTTTGTATTTAACAGGCTACAGTGTCCCGAGAGGATTCACTATGAGAGTAATGTTATTCACAGCTTTAATAACTTACTTTGGAGGGGACTAATGAGAAAGCAAAATTTCATCTTTGTTTTCAAATAAGTGGTCTCAATTTTTCTTCTTACAGAAAAAGTTTAGATCAGTTTATTATAAATACACCTAGACCATTAATTTTTGCAGCTTTCAGGTTGAGTCCAGCACTTCATTTATATAAAGTCTATGAGGTCAGTAGAGATCACCTAATCTTAAATTGTAGCATCATCCATTCAAGCCTAGGCACAATCCCTCGCCAGTAAGAGCACAGCAGGCCTGTCTATGCCACTAGTAATCTTTAATGGCAATTAGCTTCAAAAACTGGGAGATTTCTGCCACAGTCATGCATTCTTTAACATCTTATTTATTAACAAGACTCAGCAATCCAGTTTTCCATAAATCCTCATGTGCTAACATTATATAGAGTTCTTCTCTAGTTACAGAAATGTTCTCTCTGTACCGTCCACAACTATTACAAACTCCCTGTTAGTATAGTAAGTGTTCCAGGAAGGACGAAGAGATTCTTGGCCACCAATATTCCACATTGAGAGACATGTATTATTAATCATTATCTCTTCTATATTACTTTCTATTATAGGGGATGTATGTACAACTTTATTCATAGCAAATTGGAAAAGGGTGGTAGTTTTCTCTGCGTTATCCAGCCCTACAATCATACCTTTGTGTTCCCGGTGATTGAAGAGTCTCCACGTTGTGGTTCTCAGGCAGCGGACTCCCCCACCCACCAGCCCCCCGGGCCGCCCAGACTCCCCTGGCTCAGGCTGAGGGGGAGGAGAGAGCCACGCTGGCCACGTCTTCCCCTAGTTTGTCTCTGACAGGTCCAGTTTGGCCATTTCTTTAAAAGGCCAAACATGAACTGAGGCGGGAGGATTGCTTGAGCCCAGGAGTTCGAGGCTGCCGTGAGCTATGATCCCACCACTGCACTTCAGCCTGGGTGACAAAGTGAGACCCTGTCTCTAAAAATAAGATTTTAAAAAGGCAAAATATGTTTCTTAAAACATATAACTACCATATGATCCAGCAATTACACTCTTGGGCATCTATCCCAGAGAAGTGAAAACTTACGTTCACACAAAAATCTGTGCTCAAATGTTCATAGCAGATTTGTTCACAATAGCCAAAAACTAGAATCAGGCTAAATGTTCCTCAACAGGTGAATAGTTAAGCAAACTGTGCTACATCCATACCATGGACTAGTACTCAGCAACAACAACAAAAATGAAGTATTGATGCATGCAACAACCTGAATGAATTTCCAGGGAATTATGCTGAGTGAAAAAGACCAATCCCAAAAGGTTACATACTATATGTTTCTATTTATATAACATTCTTGAAATGACAAAATTATAAAAATGGAGATCAGATTAGTAGTTGCCAAGGGTTAAAGAGGGGATGGGGTAGGAGGGAAGTAGGTGTGGCTATTGAAAGGGCAACAGGAGAGATCCTTATAGTGATGGAATGTTCTGCATCTGATTGTATTAATGTCAATATCCTAGTTGTGACAGTGTGCTATAGTTTTACAAGATTTTATTATTGGGGGAAACTAGGTAAAGAGTACATAGGATCTCTCTTACAACTGCATGTGAACCTGTCTCAAAATAAAAGTTTTAATTAAAAAAGAAAAGGTCTTTCTGTTCCTCTGTTTATCCCCTTCTCTTGGGCCCCGCTATAGTAATCCTGGCTGAGGTGTCAGTGGTAGTGGAAGCACTGATATTATTCCACCTTTCATTTATATCTCAACAGGGGCTTCCTGGAAATTGTAGAAGGCCAACTTTTTCGTAGAAGAAACTGCCTTAAATTTAAAATAAAGATACCTTGAAGCCTTGCCTTAATATGCTTTGTGACATTGGACAAATTGCTTAGCCTCTTTGAGATTTCATTTTATCATCCACCTGTAAAAAACATGAAGGGTTAAGTGAAAACACTTGGTAAATTGTAAAGCAGTACACAAAAGAAAGGTCTTCTTCCCTCTCTTCTTCCTTTCCTGTCCTCGTTAATTTGGCTAAAGGAAGGGATTGTGTCCTAGGCCCTCTTGTAACCCCGGGGCTTAGCCCAAGTCTCAGTCCCAGGAGGTGCTTACTAACAGTGTTTGTTAATGCTGATAATGGCAGAAGGTTTAAAGCCAGGGCTTGGCTCTAAGAGAAGGAAGGTTGAGCCCCTAGTGGTGAGACTTTGAAAAGCCCTTCATAGCACCCTGTGTAGACAGCTCCCTGCCCTGTGCATAACTTCATTCAGAAACATCATGGAACGGAGAGCCGAGGCCATGGAACAGGCCAGCTGGCAGTCTGGGGGACCAGACAGGAATGGCAAGAAGAAAAAAGCTTCTCACTTTGACCAAGAATTTTCGTATCCATTATCTCCTTTGCTCTTCACCATCCTCTCAAGGCTGTCACAGCATGCATGGATCATCGCCCTTCTACATCTGCAAACACTGATGCTAAATGGGGCTGCGACTTGCCCAAGGTTCACACAGTAAATGAATCAACGGCACAGCTAGGGCCAGACTCACAGGCCAGATATTTCCCACAGTGCAGATGGTGTCCAAATGGAAAAGCTCAGACAAAGAAAATGCAGTCCTCCCCTGCCCCTACTCAGAGCCTATCCCCAGGGAATTGTGGCCAGCCCTCTCCACACAAGCTCCTGTCTGAAGGAGCTGCTATCACAGCAGGCCTAGAAGTATTGGGGTGCTGACTGAGACGGCTTCTCTCCCTCCCAGCTCTGAGCTTTCAGTGACCTACTTAACGGCAGAGAGACAAGTTTGGGATTTGGGTCTCTCCAGAACAGGCACTCCAGGGCCTTCCCAGGCACCTCTTCCAGCCTTTCCTCAGTAGTGGCAGCTGGGGGTGGGGTCGGGAGGGCAGCTCTTCTTCTCACCTGTCCCTGAAAGCCTAGAATGTTCTAGGAGGCTCCCCAAAGACTGAAGAGAAACAAGTCAGGGCCTCCCTGGAAGTCAGTCTGATGAGGAGGTAGCATCCCCCTGCCCTTCCCCACCCCGTCCCCACCAGGGCCCGGATGCTTTCCCCAAGGTCCCTATCTCTCCACTTCTGCCCCCACCAGAGCTCTGGGATAAAACGGAAGTGTGAAATGCAAATGCCGCTTGGCAGGGGGAGTATCAGAAGCCATTGCTTGGATTAGTTCATCCATTCATAGGTTGCCAATTTGGAAAGCAGAGAGGAGCTCTGAGGCCAGGACGGTTTGAATGAGGGAGGAGGGGACTTGAGGCTGCTGTGAGGGGTCAGGAGCATCCAGCCTTTCAGTCAGCAAGTCATCAGGCAATCCCTTACTGACGCCTGCCCTGTGTCTGGCCCCATGCTATGTCCCTGGGGCCACTGCTCCTGCCCTCCAGTTGCTCTCAGATGAGGGGACAGAGCTCCCAGAGGAGACATGAGGCAAAAGGTATGAGGACAAGAGCATATACTCAGGCCTGTTAGTTTTGGCTTCCAGTCAATTTGTGGGACCTTCAGCAACTGGCCTAACCATTCATTTGTTCATTCATTCATTCACCCATTGACCATCCCTTCACTTGATAAATATTTATGGAGTGTCTATTATGTGCTGGGCACTGGAGATACAGTGGTGCCCCTCTGGAGCTTACAGCCTAATGGGGGAGAAGACCCAGGTAAGGGGTGAGGGGGCTCCTTTGGATAGGGAGCAAGCCTCTCATTACTGTGAAGCCACACTGTCAGAGTTTCCTCTTAAAGATCCACAGCTGCTTTCCAGTTAGCGCTGCCAAACCCGAAATTGAACAGCATCCTGAAGAAACTGCCAACATTTTGCAGACATGCAAGACTCAAAAATGGGTCCCTAGCACCTCGTAAAAACCTTCCCCCTTGCAAGGCCTCTCACCAGCACACAGGGAGGTTTGAACAGGGAAGGAGGAGGGACATTGCAGTGAGGGCTCTGGAACACTCAGCTGTTCTGTCAGTGTGTCAGGCAGTAATCCCTTACTCCCTACAGCTCCTAGAGTTCCTCCCTGTCTTAAAGGCGCAGTGACTTAAGACCTGTAGGCTTTACTTTCCTTCATTCATATGCTCAAAAAGAATCTACTGAGTGGCTACAAAGAGCTGACTCTTCTCTGGAAGCTGGTGAACTAGATAGCCATGGCCTCTTGGGAACTTACAATGTAGTTGATGGGAGAGACAGAGATTAATTAATTGCATGAATAACTAATTAATTACAATTGTGTTAACTACTTTGAAAGAGACTATGATAGGGAGGACCTCACTCAATGGAGGGGCCAGGGAAGGCTTTCCTGAGGAGGTGACATCTAAAGCTAAGATGAGGCCAGGTGTGGTGGGTGACTCATGCCCATAATACCAGCACTTTGGGAGGTTGAGGGGGGAGGATCACTTGAGGCCAGGAGTTCAAGACCAGCCTAAGCAAGAGTGAGATTCCATCTCTACAAAAAAAATTGCCTGAGCATAGTGGCATGTGCCTGTTCCGGCTACTCAGAAGGCCAAGGCAGGAGGATTGCTTCACCCCAGGAGTTCAAGGCTGCAGTGGGCTATAATTGCACTGCGCTCCAGCCTGGGTGACAGGGCGAGACTCTGTCTCTAAAACAAAATAAAAATTTAAATAAGAAATAAAGCTGAGACGTGAAGGATGAGCAGGATTTGGCCAGGTGAGGAGGTAGGATGTGGAAAGTACTGTCTCACAGAGGACAAAGCATGTGGAAGCCCAGAGGCCAGATGGTGTGGTACTTGGAAAGAACATGGAGCAGGCCAGGGGTTGGGGCTGAATGAGGTAGAAGGAGAGAGGCTCAGGATGAGTTCTGCGGGATAGGCACAGAGGGGCCAGATAGAGCAGTGCCTTACATGCCATGATAAGAATTTGGATTACATGCTAAGAACTTTGGGGTGCCACTGAAGGGCTTGGGGAAGGAGGCCAGTTCAGGTTTGCATTGACTTTGGGAGGCAGGCCAGAGTGGGAATAGGAAGACAACTGGGAAGCTGCCACAGTTATCCAGGTGGGAGATGATGACAGAAGCTTTGACTAGTGTAGCATGGTGAAGATGGAGAGCAGTGGACAGAGTCCAGACACATTCAGGAAATGGAGTCAACAGGACATTGGAATGGATTCCCTGTGGAGCTTCAGGGAAAGGAGGATTCATTCCCATTCTTTAGAGTGGGGCTGAGAACACATAGGAGAAAATCTTCTGAACTGAGGGCTTGATAAAGACTTGGATGGCTGTCATGGGTGTTGTGATGAGTGAGAAAACCTGACCTCCAAAGGTTACATATTGTGTGATTCCATTTATACAACATTCTTGAAGTGACAAAATCATAGAGATGGATAACAGATTAGTGGTTACCAGAGGTCAGGGATTAGGGTGAAGGGAGGAGGGTAGATGTGACTATATAGGAGTTGCTCAAGGGAGATCTTAGTGGTGATGGAATAGTTCTAGGTAGTGATTGTGGTGGTGATTACATATGGGATGTTATAGAACTATACACACACATTAAACCAATGTCAATTTCCTTCTTTTGATACTGTACTACATGAGGGGTCTTCAAAAAGTTCATGGGAAAATGCATATTTTGAAAAAACTATGCATAGAGTTCAAAAGTTTTCTGTACCCAAATAAACTTTTTATAACACATCTGAACAGGATCCAGTTTGAGGCACTAAGAAGGGTAAAGCATCAGTTCAACAAGAGCCCCTATCAGAGCAACATGAACTCTGCTCAAATTGAAGGAAGAACAAATATCAAATTTATGGTGAAGCTTGGGTGGAAGAATGGTGAAATCACTGATGCTTTATGAAAAGTTTATAGAGACATTGTCCCCACATAAATCAGCAGTTTACAAATTGCTAACTTGTTTTATGAAGGGACGACGTGATGTCGAAGAGGCAGCCTGCAGCAGCAGACCATGCACACCAATTTGCAAGGAAAAGATTAGTCTTGTTTGTTCCCTAATTGAAGAGGACCAATTACTAACAGCAGAAACAATAGCCAACACAATAGACATATCAATTGGTTCAGCTTACACAATTTTGAATGAAAAATTAAAGTTGAGCAAACTTTCCACTTGATGGGTGCCAACACTGTTGCACCCAGATTAGCTGCAGACGAGAGCAGAGCTTTCAATAGAAATTATAAACAAGCAAAATCAAGATCTTGAAGCATTTCTTAGAAGCATGGTAACAGGAGATGAAACCAGGGTTTACCAGTATGACCCCGAAGACAAAGCACAATCAAAGCAATGGTTACCAAGAGGTAGCCGTGGTCCAGTCAAACCAAAAGCAGACCAGTCAAGAGCAAAGGTTAGGACAACAGTTTGGGGGGATTCTCAAGGCATTTACTTGACTTTCTGGAGGGCCAAAGAATGATAACATCTGCTTATTATGAAAGCGTTTTGAGAAAGCTAGTGAAAAGCTTTAGCAGAAAAAGCCAGGAAAGCTTCACCAGAGAGTCCTTCCCCACAACAAAAATGCTCCTGCTCATTCCTCTCATCAAACAAGGGCAAGTCTGCAAAAGTTTCAATGGGAAATCATTAGCCATCTACCTTACAGTCCTGATTTGGCTCCTTCTGATTCCTTTCTGTTTCCTAATCTTAAAAAAACTATAAAGGCATCCATTTTCTTGTTAATAATGTTGAAAAGATTGTATTAACATGGTTAAATCCCCAGGAACCTTAGTTATTTAGGGATGGACTAAATGGCTGGTATCATCATTTACAAAAGTGTCTTGAACTTGATGGAGAAATAAAGTTTATATTTTTTATTTTTATCTTTTAATTCCATTTTTCCATGACCTTTCTAAAGTCCTCTTATAGTTGTATAAGATTTAGCGATCAGGGCAAACTGGGTGAAGGGTACGTGGGAATTTTCTGTATTATTGTCAAAATTTTCTGTGAACCTATACTTTTTCCAAAATTTTTTCAAAATTTGAAAAAAAAAAAAAGATTAAACACAGTGCCATGTAGAAAGCATTTGATGAAATGTTGCTACTATTAAAACCAGGTACTTCCCCCGGCTTTCAGGAAGCCACCAGCTCAGCACTCTGGGCAAGAAAATAAAGGTGCCTGTGCCTAGGGTGACATTCGTGAGTCTGGGAGACTCATGCTGTGTTAAGCAGAGGGGGTGAGAGAAGGACAGAGAGGATAAGGGAATCCATGAGGACATTTTTAGGAAAAAATTAAGAGTACAAATTAAGCAAATTAGAAATTGGGGTTACAGAAGGAATACCCTTAACTTTGAAAAACCAGCCTGCGTTTATGAATTTGTTTACAGATTATTAACTCTTTAACTGAAGGTCTGAGGGGTGAATATCGGGGAAACTTCAGCATTGGGAGCCCCCTTAGTGGTAAGTCAGTGGAAATAACTGTGTCCTACTAGGAGCATGTTACTTCTTTAATAACTCCCTCCTAACCAAGACTCACCTTTTTGAAAATAGATATATTTTTAGAGCAGTCTTAGATTCACATCAACATTGAGCAGAGGATACAGATATTTCTCATATACCACCTGTTCCCACATATGCACAGCCTCCCCACAATCAACATCCCCCACCAGAGTGGTATGTTTGTTATAATTAATGACCCTACATTGGCACATCATCATCACCCAAAGTCAATAGTTTACGTCAGGGTTCACTCTTGGTGTTGTACATTCTACGGGTTTGGACAAATGTATAATGACATGTATTCACCATTATAGTATCATACACAGTAGTTTCACTGCCCTACAAATCCCCTGTGCTCAGCCTATTCATCCCTCCCTTTCCCCTAACCCCTGGCAATCAGTGACGTTTTTACTGTCTCCATATTTTTGCCTTGTCCAGAATGATATATAGTTGGAATCACACAGCATGTAGCTTTTTCAGACTGTCTTCTTTCACTTATGCATTTAAGCAATATGCCTTTAAGGTTCCCTCATGTCTTTTCATGGTCTGATTGCTCATTTCTTTTTAGCATTGAATAATATTTCATTGTCTGGATGTACCACAATTTATCCATTCACTTGCTGAAGGACATTTGGTTGCTTCCAAGTTTTGGCAATTATGAACAAAGCTGCTATAAACATCCATGTGCAGGATTTTGTGTGGATATAAGTTCTCAATTCACTTGTGTAAGTACCAAGGTGTATATACAATAGTTGGATAATATGGTCAGAGTCTATTTAGTTTTTAAGAAACTACCAAACTATCTTCCAAAGTAGCTGTACCATCTTGCATTCCCACCAGCAATGAATCAGAGTTCCTGTCGTTCCACATCCTCACCAACATTTGGTGTTGTCAGTGTTTTGGATTTTGGCCATTCTAACAGATGTGCAGGGATATCTCATTATTTTTTAATTTGCAATTCCTTAATGACATATGATGTTGAACATCTTTTCATATGCTTACTCGCCATCAGTATATCTTTTTGGTGAGGTGTCTATTAAGATCATTCGCACATATTAAAATTGGGTTGTTCCTTCTATTGTTGCATTTTAAGAATTCTTGTTATATTTTGGATAACAGTCTTTTATCAGATGTGTCTTTTGAAAATATTTTTCTCCCAGTCTGTGGTTTGTCTTCTCATTTTCTTAACAATGCCTTTCCCTGAGCAGAAGTTTTAAATTTTAATGAAGTCCAGTTTATTACTTCTTTCTTTCATGGATCATGCCTTTGGTGTTGTATCTAAAAAGTCATTGCTATACCCAAGATCATCAAGATTTTCTTCTATGTAATGTTCTAGGAGTTTTATAGTTTTGTATTTTACATTTAGGTCTCTGATCTGTTTTGAGTTAATTTTTGTGAAAGGCTATAAAGTTTGTGTCTAGATTCATTTTTTTGCATGTAAATGTTCAGTTGTTTGAGCATCATTTGTTGAAAAGACTATTTTTTTGCTCCATTATATTGCATTTACTCCTCTGTCAAAGACCAGTTATCTATATTTATTATGGGTCTATTTCTGGCCTCTCTACTCTAGTCCATTGATCTGTTTGTCTGTTCTTTCATCAATATCACACTGTCTTGATTACATTGTAGTTAGTTTTGAAGTCAGATAGTGTCAGTCCTTCAACTTTGCTCTTCTTTTGCAATGTTGAGTTGGCTATTCTGGGTCTTTTGCCTCTCCATATAAACTTCAGAATCAATTAGTCAATATCCAAAAAATAACTTGCTAAGATTTTGATTGGGATTGCACTGAATCTATAGATCAAGTTGAGAAGAATTGACAAATTGATAATACTGAGTCTTCCTATCCAAAAAGATGGAATATCTCTTCATTTATTTGGTTCTTTTTGATATCTTTCATCAGAGTTTTGTAGTTTTGCTCACATATATGTTGTATGTATTTTCTTAAATTTATAACTAAGTATTTCATTTTTGGGGGTGCTAATGTAAATAATGTGTTTTTATTTCACATTCTACTTGTTCATTGCTGTATATAGGAAAGTGATTGACTTTTGTATTTAAAGTTGTATCCTTCAACGTTGCTATAAACACTTATTAGTTCCAGGAGATTTTTGTAGATTCTTTCAGATTTTCTACATAGACAATCACATCATCTGGAAACAGAGACAGTTTTTTTCTCTTCCTTCCCAATCTGTATACCTTTTATTTCCTTTTTATGTCTTATTGCATTAGCTAGGACTTCTGGTACATGATGATAAGCAATGGTGAGAGGGGACATCCTTGCCTTGTTCCTGATTTTAGCAGGAAAGATTCAAGTTTCTAACCATTAAGATTGTTTTTTGTATATGTCATTTATCATGTTGAGGAAGTTGCCCCCAAACTTGCTTTCTTCTTATATATAGAATAGGCTGGGATTTGGGGGGCGCTGAGGCTAATATTCCTCATCCAGTTCTTTCCTGTCTACTCGTCGATTCTTGGCATTTCCCCCTTAGATTTTCTGTCCTTCAGCTTAAGGCCAGACCCCTGTTACAACCCTAATCCTATCTAAGAATAGATTTTCATAGGGGGAGACTATAACAGCTCTTAGGTGAGGGAATAAGGGAACAGGGAACATGGGTAAGAAGAGGAAGAATTCTCCCCTTCCTGTTTAAGTCTACCGGGGCCCGTGTGGACAACTTAGGGCATATCCTTCACCCTTCTTATTCATTGCTGAGAGCCCAGTTCAGCAGGGCAGAGCAAGCCAGCCAGCAATGATAATGATGATGATGATGATATGAACTACCATATTTTAAGTACCTACTATGTGCCAGGAACTGTGCATACATTTTCTCTAATTTTCATAACAAATCTTGCAAAGAAGGTAGCATTTTTAGCACCTCTCTGAAGATGGAGAAACAGATTCAGAGAGGTCAAGAAGCTTGGCAGAGCCAGGTTAAGAGTCCAGGTCCAGTCTTGCCCCAAATGTCCACTTTGAAAGAGACCATAATATGGAGGACCTCATCCAACAGAGGGGTCAGGAAAGGCACCGCCTCCTTCCTCAGGAGTCAGCCAGCTCTTGCTCACACATGGCTGTCAGGCTCCCGTTTCCCTGGTGACAGGCAGTAAGATGAAGATCAGATAAAGAGCCAGGGGATGATCAGAACCCCAATTTGGTCAAGTGTTTGGATTCAAACCTGTTCCATCACATTGGGCACACCCCACCCCTCACCCACAAACACAGGAGGCCTAAAATCTGCACAGTGTAGATTCAAAGTGACTACCCCTCCCCTCGTTTGCTATACTGGAACTTCCCTCCTTCCTTTAGCTTAGGGCCCTCTTGTCTCCTGTTTGGGGTAGGGACCTGCTAGGTCCTCTGAGCTGCCCAAATGCAAACCTCTCCAGGGGAGACTGCATGCCATGGTGTTCTTACAGTGAATCTCAAGTAGTACAGAAGCTTCTGATGCATGTGGAGATAAAGAGAGGTGGGCAAGTTGGCAGGCAGAGAGACCATAACAGGATGACGGCAGGGATGAAGAATAATGGAGGGGGATGTAGTTGAATGCATTAATTTTGTGGATGTTTCAGAGGGGAAAATCAGTGTTTCCTAAGGTAGCCAAACAACAGGCTTAAAGTCCTGTTGCAAAGAAAACCAATAAATGAGAACCTGGCACTGAAAAAATGAATAGGAAGGAAGAATATTAAGTTAATTGTAGTTGATTCTGGGTTATGGGAATATGGCTGTATATGTGTGTATATATGCATATACGAATATAATATAGTACAATAATATATATAAAAGGAAAGGGAGGCTTCCCCTAACATCCAGGAGCTGGCCTGGTGCTATCATTTAGGCTTTGATGTTGCTAGAAGTTGGCCCTGCACTTACAGCTGGGCCATGGTCTCCTGGTTGAGCATGAACAATCTCACAGAACAGCAACATCGGACAAGGCCACTCTGTGACGATGATCAATGAAGGCAAAAACAAGATCACAGAGTTTGTCCAACATTGGACTAATGCCACCCTGGTATTGATCCTTATAGCCAAGGATGATTTTTACACAACTTACATAATCCTCCTCATTTTTTCCTTTCAAAACCCTTGTCTTCCTTTACCTCCCTGAAAATGCCCACACGTATTCCCTTTGCATTGCATTGCTCATTTCATAATAAATATTATTTTTTAGAGAGTCTCTTTCTCTGCCTAGACAATATATTGTGTTGCCACACAAGATGAATAACCCAGTTTTATTGAGAGAAAGAGTCAAAAGGATCCCATTACCCACCAGTTTGGGGTGATATGAATGTCCTGGTTTTGCTTTGTCCTGTTTGTATCTGCGGATTGCCAGTGATAATCCCGTAACCATGTTTTAACAAAGACTAAACATGGACATTGTCCAAACTACATAAATAAACAAATATCTCCCTCTCCTGGCAAATAAGAGTCACTGCTGCCTCTTTGCTGCTTTTTTTTTTTTTTTTTTTTTTTTGCCAATTACGGGTTTAGCCTCATTACTTGCCCTCTCTCTAGATAAGATTTATTGAAATAAATACCCAGTCACAGAATTGGCTCTGCTTCCTAACAGCATCCAGTCTAGAGCAAACCCCAGCTTCCTTAAACCCTGCCAAAACTACAAAACACAAGCCCCAATACTATAATAAATGCTTTCTAACACTCTCCTTGAGATGCCCTTGGTTCCCCACAGTGTGCTGCTGGAGAGTATTGAGCATGTTTTGTGATAGGTAGATAGATAGATGTATTTCACACACATATATATTTTTTCTACATGATTTGGTCTTAGTTTTAAACTCTTCACTTAACACTAAAATGGATCCTTGGTTGGACTTCTGAAAGACAGATTGAAGTCTCATTAACTGAAAGAGCCATAATTCACAGTATCTGCCAAGTACCATTACAGGCAGCTGAAAGTTTACCTTTGCCCCAACTATAAAAAAAGAGCAAGCTATGAAGATTAATCACCGGAATAAAAATGGCTGGGAGACAGCTCAACTAGTTGAAAGGAAGCATCAATTTGCTTGCTAATTATGTGCTAATTACTTTACCTTATCTATTCATTAACAAAGGTCAAGGGAACCTCTACTTAGTTACATCCTGTTAGGCATTAGTTGAGGTTAATGTTTTACTTGAAAATAATTTATTTTTAAAGAGCCTATGAATCAGATTTCTTACTATTGTAGGGGGCCTTTACCTGCTAATTGTTTAGAAACAGCAAGACCAACTACCCGTCACATACCATCAGAGGTCTCCAGTTGATTCATGACGCAAAGGCACATGAGTCAATACAGTTATTCAGGCCGTCTTATTAATAGCAAAGTAATTTAACACCTTGTTTTAGTCTATTTGTGCTACTGTAACAAAATACCTGAGACTGGGTAATTTATAAAGAACAGAAATTTATTTTCTCACAGTTCCGGAAATTGGGAAGTCTAAGATCATGACGCCAGCATGGTGTCTGGTGAGGGCATCTCACATGTCCTCACATGGTGGAAAAGGCAAATGCTGTATCCTCACATGGCAGAAGGGCAAAGGGGGCAAATGGAAGCTAGGGCTCTCCCTTTAACCTTATTTATAAGGCTAACTCCATTCATGAGGCTCTGCTCTCATGAATTAATCAACTCCTAAAGGCCCCACCTCTTAATACTATCACGTTGGGGATTAGCTTTCAATGCATGATTTTTGGGGAACACATTCAGACCATAGCACATCTCTTCACCATTCAGGGCAGTTCTGGGACCCACCCTTCACACGTCTCTAATCCAGGGTTTCTCAACCTTGGCGTTATTGATATTCCGGTCTGGATGATTCTTTGCTATGGGAGGGCTGTTCTGTTCATTGTAGGATGTTGAGAGGTGTCCTTGGCCCTCTACCCATTAGATACCAGTAGCACAACCCCTCTCCCAGTCATAATAATCAAAATTGTCTCCAGACTTTGCCAACTGTCCCTGGAGTGGGCGGTGGGGGGGGGACAAAAACACCCAGTTGAGAATCACTGTTCTAATTCCCCAGTTTTGCTGAATGGCTTGCACTTCTGATTTCTCTTGCTTCCCATCCCCCATTTCCTTAAAATAGATAATAGAGAGTCATCTGGAATCTATTGCTGCTTCCATGTAGATGAAAGGGCAGCATAAAACCAAGGCATGGCTGGAGAGAGGAGACTCAGAATAAACCTCCAGTCAGCCTCCTGCAATGGAGGAGAGGGGTCTGGAACAGATAGATGGGATAGCATTGTCTGTGTGTGGAGGGCAGTGGTAACCCCAAGCTATTGAGTATTTCCCTAGCTTCAGGACAAGAACTATAAGCAATGGGGGCAGAGTGGTAGGCTGAGACCTGCTCGTGAAAGCCTTATATGCCAAGTTAAGAATGGCATTCTTTATCCTGACTTGTCATGGATCTTGAAGCACCCCTAGAAACTTCACCGAATAAACTCCACTTTTTCATGGTGTATTATTCCTTTTAAAAGTTGCTGAATTCTATCTGATAAGATACTGTTGAGGACTTCTCAGTCTATTTTCATGAAGGATATTCGTCTGTAGTTTAATTCACTGATATTTGGACTGGCTTTGTCGGTTTTGGGTATCAGGGTGATGCTGGCCTCCTTAAATGAGTTCTGTTTTCTGAAAGAAATTACGTAGAACTGGTGTTTCTTCTCTAAATGTTTGGTAGAATTTACCAATGAAGCCATCTGGGTCTGGGCTTTTCTTTGTGAAATGTTTTAAATTACTAATTCGATTTCTTTAATAATTATAGGACTATTCAGGTTATGTAATTAATCTTGGGTGAGTTTTAGCAGTTTGTGGTTTTAAGAAATTGGTTGATGTCACCTAAATTGTCAAATTTATGTGTAGAGTTGTTGGAAATATTCCCTTATAATTTTTTTTAATGTCTATAATATCTGTAGTGATATCCCATTTCATTCCTGATATTGATCATTTGTGTCTTTTGTCTTTTTTTCTTTGTCAGTATTACTAGAGATTTATTATTTTCATTGATCTTTATCAAAGAACTTGCTTTTGTTTTCATTGCTTTTTTCTATTATTTTCCTGTTTTCAATTTCATTGATTTCTGCTCTTTATTATTTTCTTCTTTCTGTTTGCTTTAGGTTTATTTTATTCTTCTATCTATAGTTTTTCAAGTAGAAGCTTAGATTTTATTTATTTATTTATTATTTCAGCATATTACGGGGGTACAAATGTTTACGTTACGTGTATTGCTTTTGCCCCACCCGAGTCAAAGCTTCAAGCATGTCCATCCCCCAGACGGTGTGCACCACACCCATTAGGTGTGTATATACTCATCCCCTCCTCCCCCCCCACCTGTCCAACACCCGATGAATATTACTACTATATGTGCACGTAAGTGTTGATCAGTTGATACCAATTTGATCATGAGTACATATGGTGCTTGTTTTTCCATTCTTGGGATATTTCACTTAGTAGAATGGGTTCCAGCTCTATCCAGGATAATACAAGAGGTGCTAGATCACCATTGTTTTTTTGTAGCTGAATAGAACTCCACGGTATACATATACCACATTTTATTAATGCACTCATATATTGATGGACACTTGGGTTGCTTCCACATCTTTGCAATTGCGAATTGTGCTGCTATAAACATTCTAGTGCAGATGTCTTTTCTACAGAATGTCTTTTGTTCTTTTGGGTAGATGCCCAGTAATGGGATTGCTGGACCAAATGGTAGATCTACTTGTATCTCTTTAAGGTATCTCCATATTAATTTCCACAGAGGTTGTACTAGTTTGCAGTCCCACCAACAGTGTATGAGTGTTCTTATCTGCCTGCATCCATGCGAACATTTATTGTTTGGGGACTTTTTGATAAAGGCAACACTGAGGAAGGAAATAGCAGAGGACATAAACAAGTGGAAAACCATACCATGCTCATGGGTTGACATAATAAACATTGTTAAAATGTCTATACTACCCAAAGTGATGTACAGTTTCAATGCAATCCCTATTAAAATAACAACATCATTTTTCACATATCTAGAAAAAATAATTCTGCACTTTGCATGGAACCAGAGATGACCCCGTATAGCAAAAGGAATCTTAAGCAAAAATAACAAATTGGGAGGCATCAATTTACCAGACTTCAAACTATACTACAAGGCTATAGTAACTAAAACAACATGGTACTGGCACAAGAACAGAGACATAGACCAATGGAACAGAACTGAGAACCTAGAAATAAAACCATTCTCATATAGCCATCTAATCTTTGACAAAGCAGACAAAAACATACACTGGGGAAAAGAATCCTTATTCAATAAATGATGCTGGGAAAACTGGATAGCCACATGTAGAAGACTGAAACAGGATCCACATCTTTCACCTCTCACAAAAATCAACTCACCGTGGATAATAGACTTAAACCTAAGGCATGAAACTATAAGAATTCTAGAAGAAAATGTTGGAAAAACTCTTACAGACATTGGCCTAGGCAAAGAATTTATGAAGAAGACCCCAAAGGCAATCACAGCAACAACAAAAATAAATAAATGGGACCTGATGAAGTGAAAAAGCTTCTGCACAGCCAAGGAAACTATCACGAGAGCAAACAGACAGCCTACAGAATGGGAGAAAATATTTGCATGTTATACATCCTATAAAGGACTAATAACTAGAATCTATATGGAACTCAGGAAAATCAGCAAGGAAAAATCAAACAAGCCTCATAAAAAGTGGGCAAAGGACATGAACAGAAACTTTTCAAAAGAAGATAAACTAATGACCAACAAACATATGAAAAAATGCTCAACATCTCTAATCATCAGGGAAATGCAAATCAAAACCACAACAAGATATCACTTAACTCCAGTGAGAAGCTTAGATTATTGATTTGAGATCTTTCTTGTATAAGCATTTAATGTTACTATAGGGACAGGAAGGGGGTGATCTCTTTCCTTCACCTTCATAAAAGATAATGGTTGACACTCCTGTAGTAAAAAAAAATAAGTTAACAAGGGAAAAGCATAACAAATTTATTACATGCACACATGTACATGGGAATCATACAAAATATGAACTCAAAGAGGGGCTAGATGGTTGAGGCTTAAATGCCCTCTTCACAGGGGAGAGGAAAATGAGGGAATAGATAGGTCCAATGCTCAGACAATGGTTACTAAATGATTCTCTTTGGGAAGATGAGGGGCAAAACTGCACAGGAACAAAGGTTGTCTTACTATGCAGATAAAGTCCCCCAGGTAATCTCTTAGAGCTTCCCTCAGAAGAACAGATGAAAAGTCTATCTGGGCATGGTGATGACGCACAGTCTCTTCTCTTCTCTGGTAGCTGATCTTTCCTGGTTATTTGATGAGATTCCTAGGGATGGGGTCTTAGGACAATTGCATTTCTTCTGGGAAGAATCTTTCTTAGTCGGATAAAGAAATTCCAGAGGGAGTCCCTCCAAGTATTTTGTGAAAGAGGATTGGAGAGACATGGAGACTGTGAGAGATGGGGAGGTTAGAGAGAGATCTTGACTCTGAGGCTTGTTTCTGAGGCCTTTAATTCTCAAAGCATTCAGCATGCCTAAGTGCCATATTGTGGGGAATTGTTTTCTGAGCCCCAACAGTATAAATTTCCATCTTAGCACTGCATGAGTTTCAGCCCACAAATTTTGATACGTTGTACTTTCATTTTCATTCAAAATATTTTTTAATTTCCCTCGAATCTTCTTTTTGGCCCATGGATTACTTGGAAATATGCGGTTTACTTTCTAAGTGTTTGGAGATTTTCTTGTTATCTTTCTGTTGTTGATTTCTAGCATAATTCCATTGTAATCAGAGAATATATTCTGCAATT